>NC_142141.1:48919058-49070573 GCF_024610735.1 Ursus americanus | reverse complement strand
TACAGTTAAAAAGCTAGCCTAAAAATTGAAAAAGATACTGAAGAATTATTGTTGTTAGAGATTTTTCTTTCATGGTATAATTTGCTGATTGTTTGTAAACCATGGTATATATTTAATAATTTAGCTATTTTGTTGCTGCAAAGTATATATTATAAATGTATTAGGAGGGCTATAGACTTAAACTTTCCTAGCAAAAATGGTCATATTGTTTCCTAGATATTTATTTTCCTGAAATTATTTAGCAATTCCCTTTTACTCGTATTGATAGCAAGTCTTTACAATAAAATAAGATTAGTTCAGCAAATATTGGACATATGGCTCATAAAACGAACATATACTTGTGCTGTTAACACAGGTATACGGTTTCCAGCAGTCCATTTCCATCATTATGAAATCTGAATTAGGTAGTATGCATTCCAGTAGTAAATAATGAGGTGAATCCACATTTTGGTCTTTGGGTCTGACAAGCAAGAGGAAGGTATTGCTTTAGTAATCACACTCTAAAATGTGCAGCTTATTTTGTTCTACACAAAAAAAACCTGTGGCTGAAAAAGTTGAAGATAATGAGGGGCGACAGCAGTAAGCACTTTTTCCTTTACGTCCCCAAGTCACATGAATTTAGGGAGAACTGTTATGTCACCAGTCATAGTATTTCCTGCAAATGGGAAAGAAGGGCCAATGCTGAAGTTTGGTAATCAAACATACATTCATCAAAGGACATGCTAGGGATATCCAACTTAGAGACAGATACCAGAGCTCCACTTCTCTCAGATCATAATAACTATATAAAAATAGTAATCATAGCTGATTTATATGTAGTTCTGATGATGTGCCAGGCTCTCCTCTAAGCCCTTTTCACGTATGATCTCATTTAGTCTCCACAACAACCGTCTGAGGAAGGTGATCTTCTAGAAGCCTATTAGAGACAGGTACAAGGATATTAGGAATTTTCCTCAGATGATGCAGCTAGTGTTTATTATTAACCCAGAGATTCTGACTTAGCCTCTGGGTTACATTATCTCCTCCCACATATTTCCTCCTGGGGATATTCTGTTAAACACACACATTTATGCATGTGCACAGCTACATTTTCCTGTGAATAACCTGGTTTGAAGTCTTCATTTCTTCCTATAGGAATTCTGACTAAAACATTTAGATGAGTTTTTTGTTTTTTTTTTTGTTTTTTTGTAATTTTATTCTTCTTAAGTAGCCTACAAAAACACAAGGAATATCTTCAGAACAAATGAAGATTTCAGTAATATACTGTATAATAAATAACTAATTGTAAAAATGAGTTCAGCTTAACTGGGTGTATATGTGCATATATACATATATGTATATATGTGTGTGTGTGCGTGCCCACATGTAGACATCATGTATGCATTGACATGTTCTATCCACTTCCATGACTTATATTTTAAATTCACAATTCTAACAACTTTTATTGTTTTTCATTTATAGAGTTTTTTTTTAATGTATGCATTCACTTTCTTTCTAAAAAGGGATAATTAATTAAGAATTTTTTTGGGTAATGTATAACTTTATTTTATCCAAAAACACCAATTGCTTTCTTGGTCCAATCACTTTCTTGGGATTTTTGGATACGGAGAGTAACACTGAATATTAACCAAGATAGCAGATTAGATCAGCCTGCAGATTCTCACCTCTAATGTCTGCAATTTGTTTAACCCTAAAACAATGATGGTGGTGCTGAAATCAGTGGCTACCTTGTGACTCCTTTGAAGATGTTTTTAAATAGCCTTGGTTGTCAATATATCAAACTTGCTGACCCTCTGGCTCCCTGCAAGCACCTAGTGGTCAATAGCATCTCACTATCTTTTTTTACACACTATTAGAACTTGCTTCTGTAAAAGCTAAATTTGACTGTTAGAATTGACAAGAACTTGGCACTTACTCTTTATAAAATATCTATTGTTAATTAAAAAATAAGCAACAACCCAACCATTAGAAAAATTATTACCTTTATGTTCTTTTATATATTTGATAGATGCTAAAGTACTAAAAGGAAGTCAACTTAAAGTTTTGTTTATTTCCTTAGGGCCTTTTAATGTAAAAAGAAAAAAGTACATTTGCTGATAAATACTTGGAAAACTACTCTCAGTTACAATTCCTCAATAAAATACATCACTTGTAGTAATTTAGTTTCACAAAACATAAGTAGAATCTTTTGTATTTTCTTCTACTCTCAGTCATAAACTAAAATAAAAATTGCTTGAAATTTCTATGTCATTTAAACAGTCCACAAGCAACTCTTGAATCTTCATACCTTGTAAAAATCTTAGACTATTTTATTATCTCTTTCTAATTTAGTGTACTTTAGTTCAGAACCAGGATAACTTATTTGGCATTTTATTTAATAGTAGTAAGTCAGAAAAAAACCAACAAAAAACAAACAAAAAATAAACTAAAAGAAAATGTTCCTCTTCTTTCTCTACATGACGCATCAATCATTCTGTGTTGTTACTAACTGCTTTTCATGAAAACAGAAATTTTAACCCCTAACATTTATCCTATAAACACTTGCCTAACAATTCATTTTTCTTTTTTGTGCATGTTTTTTAATGAAGCATGATTGCTCTTTCTTCTAAGATGTGTTTTCCAGCAAGTGACAGAAAATCCATCAATACTGTCTTCTAAAAAACTCCTTTTTTCCCCTACATAACAAAGAACATAGGGAGAGCTTACACTGCTTAATGCTGTTATCAAGCACTCAGATCCCTTCCAGTGATGTGCGGTAGCAACCTCAGGTCTTCAGTTTGACCCACCTACCGCCATCTGACAAGCACAGACTGCTGATGTAGTTTCATGTACCACAACCATATTCAAGAGCAAGGAGAAATAGCCAAAAGCTTCTCTCACTTCTGCTATCAGACAAAGACCTGCTTTTCCAGACGTCTCCAACAGAGTCACATTGATCTGAATGAGAAAAACATACACACTTTCACTGCAGTGGGGATGGAGGGAGCAATCACTTGGTTTTGTATTTTCTACTCTTAAGGTGGGAGGAAACATGGGGAAAGTGGTTGAGATATGACTTTGGATGACAGCACTGTCAACTACACTAAGGTCGTTTTCATAAAAATGATTTTCTTTGAAACTGAATACTGAAACAAACACAATACACAGAGTATTCCTAGATATGAGGTGAACTTCTGTGAAAGGCTACCCTAAGATTTATATATTTTATTAAAGTGTTAAAAATAAAAAAATATTAAAATTTATTATCACTCTTTAATGATTAAATATTTAAAAAGGGATTGAGGGGCGCCTGGGTGGCACAGCGGTTAAGCGTCTGCCTTCGGCTCAGGGCGTGATCCCGGCGTTATGGGATCGAGCCCCACGTCAGGCTCCTCCGCTATGAGCCTGCTTCTTCCTCTCCCACTCCCCCTGCTTGTGTTCCCTCTCTCGCTGGCTGTCTCTCTCTGTCAAATAAATAAATAAAATCTTTAAAAAGGGATTGAAAGGATTTGGATGTTCTAATTGAAAAAGTGGCAGAATCATGTGCTACCACAAGGGGTCTCACAGATAAATACATCAGTGCAAAAAGAAAGTGAAACATACATGTATTTTATTAAATCAAACTGAAGTTCAATTACTGAAATACACTAAAATAATGAAATAGGGCAAATACAACAAAACAGAGTACAAATTAATATATATAAACTTAACTATATATTATATATTTACATATTTGAATATAATACACACATACACACACACATATATATTGAATATATATATATAATATATACATATATTATATATATATATATTCACCAAACACAAAAACTATAATGATAAATATTTGAGGTTATCTACCTTATACCCACACACACATATTTAAACACTTATTTTATATGGTTTCTATGATTGAAAATTATCTAGCTCTCCTTTTATGGACAAGTTCAGAATGGAGACATTCTCATAGTAATGACATATCACTCTAACAGCTTTCCTGTAAAATATATCTTAATTTCTAAATGTGTGTGGTATTAAAATTCTAGGAAAAATACAGCTTTTATTTCTTTGTTGGACAAAAAACCAAATTTTTGTTGTTCCAGATGTATTTACCAATTCCAAATAGTCAAATTGATTGAAAAAAAATAGCCCATTAATTAAGGTTAAGAATCAGGTACCATTCATAATACAAGTCAGGAGGTTGGTGGGAATGATAAGTCTAAAACAGGGTGTTGGTTTAAAAGTTACTTTATGGAGCAGTAGACCTCAAATCCTTACCAGCACCACTATTCTCCAGTTTTTCTATCTTTGGAAGAAGACATTATATCCCCAAAGGATGGAAGAGTTGAATGAATGAAACTCTAGACTTGAAAATACCAAACACACATAAAGGGAGCAGTGATATTCCAAATGAAAAACAGAGAGATTGAATGGAAGTTTATAAAGTGATAATGGAACTCCTAGCCCCTTTCTCCAGTTTGGCTCTGGAAAGCCTACATTCAGGCTTCTATCTGCTAGGTGAGAGGTTGAATGATCCTCTAACAGAGAAGCTAAAACATCTGAGAGGAAAGACCATAGATGATGATAATTGGGGGTTTCCAACAAAAAGCCTACCTTGCCAGCTGGTCACCCTATAGGTCACCACCATTTACTATCCTTTCTTATTTGCAACAATATCCATTTTTATCCATGTACATACTCACAATACACATATATAGGATTTATGAAGTCTTCATTAAATTGAAATAGACAGCCAAATATCACCAGATACTTGTGGGAAATTTCTGTCATAAAAGACAATAACCAAAATAAACACAAAATTAAATGCAGAAGAAATAGCAACAATACTGAGAATAGAAGAATCAAAGGAATTATAAGGAGTATACTCAAAGAAATGTGCAAAGATATCACATCCATAAAATAAAAATAGTGAGCTGTGAAAACCTAGAACGAAAAATTATCCTGGAATTGAAAAATAATAACAGAAATTAAAAAATCAGTAAACAGATTGGAAGATAACATTAAGGTCACAGAAATTAGAAAACAAAATATGAAGATTACATTAGGCAAGAGATTTGAAGAACAATCCAGGAGGACTATAAAAAGAACTATTAGTAAAAGTTGTAGGAAGAGAAAAAAGATGAACTATTGTTTCTAAACAATGATACAGTTTTTCAGATAAACATCCCCTGCCAAGTTTACTACTCAGAAATTTCAGAACTTTATAGATTAAAAACAAGATTCTGATTATAGATTAAAAAGAAGATTCTGAGAGCAGTTCTGAGAAAAACATTACTCTCATCCAAAGGATCTGGAATAGCAAGGCCATGTGCTCTTCAGTCACTCACTACGATGCAAATTTGAAAGGAAGAACAAGGACATTTCAGAGCTGCAGAGTTCCGAATGACCTCTTTATTCCATTTCTAAGAAAAATATTATAAGTTCTACTACATCAAAATGAGGAAATAAATCAAGATGGAGGAAAACATGAGTTCCGGACTAGGGGAAAACAAGACAAAATAAAATAGAAAGAAAGCAGAGGAGATTCTTAGCAAATCAGTATCCTAGGACTCTACCATGCATTGTCCTGGATGGAGCAGGAGGTAGAACGCCATTGGAAAGGGTGTCCTATGGCACACAACCTTGAGAATTGGATGAACCTGATCATCTGACAAAGTTCACTATCTAGAAAGTTCCACTGACATTTTTCTTAGGAACTGGAGGGTATGAAAGACTTAGCAATAGGCTGAAACAAACAAACAAACAAACACAAAGTAAAAAACAACAAACAAATACAATATGAAGCAAAAGTTAACTCCAGAAAAAAATAGGGAAAAGAATGATGAAGCATGCTACAAGTCTCATTCATGTAAATTAAAAATTTGAATATAGATTTAACCAAAAATTTAGGAGGAGGATATGGAAGCTGGAAATATATGGGCTAAGATAGCTAGTATCCCCATTTACCACATGAAGTTGGTAAGTAAAATTGACACATCAATAGATAAAATTGTTAAAAGTATATAAAAATAAAGTTTTTGGTGTTTAGCATCCTGGAGATGGGGCATAAAACTGATTTTTGCTATTCTTATTATAATTCTTAACTCTTAGTTGTTGCATTTTACATGGCACATTTCTATGATACATTGATCTACAAAAATTGGTGCAATCTCTCAAATTTAGCTTGCAATCTAGATGTATCTACTAATATTTTGAATTCTGGTATATTATATTTTAAGGAAATAACTGATTTGTTTTTATATTTACTTTTGTTTTTAAATAGTTAGATAAAACAGATGGTTTTAGGCTGCTATTTACAAGCATTCTCCTCCAAATAACACATTTTGCTGTAGACAGACTTTATGCCAAATAGATGAAAATTAAAATTGGATACAATAATAATTATTGCAATTTCTTTTTTGTCTTCATTTTTGGAAAACATACTGACGTGCTACACAATAATTTTAATTAAATGTTAGACAATATATGAGAGTGGCAATAAACTTTGCTCTATATTTAGACTACATTGGTGTGACCTTGGCCAAGTAACATGACCTCTTTGTGCCTTGTTTCTCTCATATTTAATAATACAAAATTAATAAACCAGAATCATAGTTTTGTGGGAATTAAATTAGGTAATTCACAGTAGTAACTCAGCACGGCACTTAGCAGTAGTAAGAGCTCTGTAATTATGAGCCATGTTATCATCGTTCTCAGGACAAAGTGTTTTATGAGTCTGATGAAGAGCAACTTGAGAAAATTTGAGAAATTATTGCACTTTTTATCCTTTTCACTTTCTTTCTGTATTTTGTCATTATATTTTTATTTCATTTTTCAATTCATTATAAATATGTATTTATATTTTTGTTAACAAAATAAAACCTTTTTAAAAGGTAAGTTTTCTTAAGTCTTCAATCTCTTAGTCAACTGTATCACAATGTACTAATTATACACACATATACGCATTGACATATATATTCTCAATAAGATTTGTAGTAACTGAAAATCATAAAAGTCAAAAGCATTCCAATTGCATGTCACTCTGAAGGATTAATTAGCCAATCAAATGAGTCCTGAGCACATACCCAGAAAAACCAACTGTGGTTTTTATGGTCTAACTCCTGGTAGGATCTCCATCACATCTGCTTTAAAGTGATATATAGGATTTTTATTGTAACATTTTCAAATGTTACTAAATAAACTAAAAAATATATGACTTTTACCATTATGGATTCCCTACCTTTTATGGAAAGATAAGCTGAGAACATTTTGCATCACTTTTAAGTGTATGAGTTCTTATGGGAAATCTCCTAGCCAAGGATCTCATCACCTTATTCCACTCACTTAAGTCACATCTTCCTGATCTGGACAACTGAGATTATCATGAACTGGATCTCATCATATTGGAGAAGTAATTACATGAAATAGTGCTTGACATGCTTAACATACTGCTCAGACAATATTAAATACTTGTTAATTGGGAGAGGAAAGTACATTAACCAGAAAACGACATCAGTGAAAATTCTGGATAAGCTTTTCACTATTTTCATTTGATATTCAAGTTTATATTCAGTCAGGAAAGGAAGTTACAAATCATTTCAAATATTTTGGTACAATCACTAAAAATGATCCTGAATTTGTTCTATTTATACTGAGTTCAACAGATTTACCCAAAGGGTTTAGAATAATTACACGTAGAGAAAAAAGTGTTTTAGAAAGTATTTAATTTCCTCCTTTTACAAAGGAAAAAAGTCTCTGAAGACAACCAAAGCAAATAGAATAAACACAGCATATCATTTTGCAAAGTCTATTTTACTTCAAGAAATATTGGGAAACAAGAGAGGAAATGTATTTCTTATTGGAACATGTTTGATACATTATATTAAACTTGTAATTCAAGAAAATGTTCAAATATGATCAAGAATTTTAAGACTTTCTGTTTTTAGCTGTGTTAACATGTATTCATTCTGTGATTACTAATTCTTGGCGATTCTTTTTTTTTTTTTTTTTGAGAAGAACTAAGATGAGTTGTTAGTAAAATTGGTTACACAATAGGAATAGAATGGACATTGTTCTAAATTCTAATTCTGACAAATTTCTCCATAAGAAGATTTCCACTTTATTCTTTCTCCTGAGTTCCTATGTAGAAATGAGAATCATTTAAGTCCATTTCTTGGGTAAGATACATCTAAAAACAGGACAAGATTTGAACATATTCCTTCTGGGTTGCTACTGTAAATGCAAATGATATTATAAATGGAATTGAGCTCAAGAATTGACTTAAAAAAGTAAATTATTAAAATTAACCTATGTCACCAACTAGGGAACAATCAAGTTGGCATTGGGTGAAGAGGCCAACATGTAAGAGTCACCATATAGGCTCAGAGTATGGTTCAAATGAACCTATGGTAGAAAATTCTCAGTGACATCTTTAAGTAAATTAAGTGAAGAAAAATCATCATAATAAATTTATTATATACTTACATTCTGATACATAGTATCATCCTGGCATGTTTGGACACATTTATAAATATAAAACTAACACGATAATATAAGGCATATTATGATAATTGCCTAAAATAAAGTATAAATAATGCACAAAGGAACTAAGGAGCTAGAGATGAGTTATGACTGCTTTGGTGGGAACGTTATTCAGAGAAGAAATCGATTAATATGACACTTGATGTACTAATATATTTCCATATGGAAATCGGATAGGGAAAGACATTTCAAGCAAAAATAAAGATGCAGTAATTAGATAAATGCCAGGCATATGCCAGAAAGTGTAAATAGTCCTATCCTTCTGAGTATATATACTTCTTATATAACATACATATTATATTGAAAAGTGGCTTATGGAAACAGAAATTAAACATTTACAATGAAATATGGAAGGTCTTGAGTGAATTACATGAGTTTTTTGGGTTTTGTTTTTTTTGGTAATAAAACTTACAAGTCCACATTTTAATTGTGACAGAAGAAATCTACCTTGAGCATAACATTTTAGTAGAATGACTGTGTTTACTCATCATAGGTATTAGATCAAATAATCCCAGAAATTTACCAGCTGATATTTTCCCAATGATTTCCTTTTGTAGACAGAAAAAATACGGAGGGAAGTAGATAAGCATCACAAAAACAGCAATAGGGAGCCATGATATATATATTTTTTGAATTTCTCTTTAATTTTCATAGAGAAATTCAGCAAGAAATTGTCTTTAAAAATAACATCATGGCATATCACTCGCAAAAACTACCCCCAGCTGCATATATTGTTCACCTTCATTTCCTTTTGACATTCTCAAGTTGTATAAGTTAAAAGAAAAATGTACTAGAATCAAAGCCTCAAAAAATTCTTCAGTTTTGTTCTACACAATTTAACCCTTATCTTTGAACCTCGACATAATGGAAGACAAGCAAAATTTTCAAAGGGTAATTTTAATTTAAAAAAGTTTAAAATACTTGTATTAATTTTAAACAGCTATTTGTTCTAATATTCTTTATGTTTTCCTCTATTTGTAAAAAATGTCTCAAGGCAAACTCATCTACCTTTAAAGTCATGTTCTACTGGCAATGTTCCACTACAAAGGGCAGATAATACAAGTACCAAAGCTTATTTTGTATATATTTTATAACATAAAATCCCTACATGTTTGCTTTTGGCGATCACCGTTTTAGGAAAATAACCAACACACAGCATTTCTTGTAAATCTGAACATATCGTGCTATCTCCCTTCCCTCTCATGTTTACCTAAAGTAAAATATCCTTTTCATGAGGTACTTAACACTTTAAACAGGGAAGTGAAGTGAAGGGATGACAAAATTGGAGAATGACTTGAACCTGAGATTTTTTTGAATTCATAAACTTTTAAGGATTCTGAAATAAATCATTTATCCTGTCAGATTACATCATTAGATTGCCAAACGATGGTATGTTTCAATATGGTTTTAATTAGTAATTCAGAGACCTGGCCACTTGCCAATTAGCTTTTATTGTGACTTCTCTTGCATTTACTGTTACTGTCCCATTATTTCTAGGAAGTATATGCATACTTTTTATGAATTCTTAAGAAATGGTTAGTACTAACTACACCTAGTTATGATTCAAATCTATTGTCACAATTTCACCAATCCTCATATTTCAGGAATAAAGAAGTCTGTACGTAGTAATATTTAGTATTAGTATTTAGTATTAGTTTGGAGTTGGAAATTCATTAGTTGAAAGTTTCCACTTTTCTAATTAGAAAACATTATTTTTTTTACCCATGTGCTGTAATAGAGAACATAAATAAGCATAATGGACTCCAAATATGTATTGTTTCATACTTTGTTTTCCTGCCTGCCTGTGCATTTTTTCCTTAGATATAGGGAAAAATAAAGCAAGGAAAAGTAATAAGAAAATATTTCCTTGAAAAGTGCAAGCATTACTAATTTTCCCACCTATCTAGATGGTAACAGGCAATCCCTCAAAGGGAGCTATATGTGTTTTTACTTAGTGGAGATAGAATCTTCTATCATTTCCCAAGGGAGAAACCTGTAAAATATTGATGTTCTGGAGGGGAGTGTAAAATAACACAAATGTTCTTCCATTCCTTCACAAGAGCTCTGCTTCCTTTTTCTGAGCCAGTTCTCTCATGCAATCTCTCTCCTCAAGGGAGACCTTAATATTCTCCTTCACAGGCTCAGACTCCCCCCCATTTTCATTCAAAATTCCTGTAGAGCCTGCCTCTCTCCTCCCTAGCCCCTCTCCTACCCAGAGGGATTTGGCTTAAAGAGAAGGGGAGATGGTGGATCAACTAAGTTACCAGGCTCTTCAAATTATGATTTAAGAAAACAGGTGAGCAGAGAAAGAGGAAGAATAACAGTATTTCCTCATTTTAGAGGTATGAACCCATTGTGACTTTTGGCCAATTAATTATGTCATCCAACAAAGAAAACCTCTAATATAAATGATAAACTAATAATTAACTGTAGCCAGGTCTAAGCTGAATGACTCTTGATGTTTTGTTATGTTTGCCCTCTTTCTTCACTGTTGTTGAAATTTCTTTAAAAAATTAAAAATATCAATGGGAAACAAAAGGAAGATACAGATCTTATGTTTTTCCCCCAGTGTGATGTGCTGAAGAGAGGAAGACTGAAATACTTCTGAACAAATAGAAACTGCATTTTGCATAAACTTTAACATAATAGGATATGTTTGCAGTAACTATAATATTTATCCAAAAATTCAAGTGAAAGAAAATGGCATGTTATGTAACCTTAAGTGTATCGTCATTGTGTAACAACTATTTTACTATAATTTTAAATAAAGGCTAATATCTGAAATGATTATGCCAACAGTACTGTGTATTTATTCAGCAAAGTTATTTGGTAACAGTTAAAGCTCATTTTAAATTAATCCCTATTTCATAAATATTATTTGATACAAATGGGTTTTTCTATAGATTTTATTTATTTATTTGAGAAAGAGATAGGGAGAGAGTGCAAGTGGGGGGAGGAGCAGAGGAAGAGGGACAAGCAGACTCCATGCTGAGCATGGAGCCCAATGCAGGGCTTGATATCAGAACCCAGAGATCATGATTTAAGCCAAAACCAAGAGCTGGGCGCTCAACCGATTGAGCCACCAAGGCATCCCAATACAAATGTTTTCTCGTAAGAACTCAAATATTTGTGTCATTTCTTTATTCCTCCCAGAGTTTCCTTGAAGAAATGATTAATTCAAATGCATATAATCCTTACATGTGTGGCATAACTAGGGAGACAAAATGCTGCAAGACTTTTTACAAATATTTTTTGTTTGTTTTAGTAAACAAAGGATGCACAGAATGCATGCTATAAATTGGTTGTAAAATCAGAAGATAGGTTTTTTTTTTAATTTTATAAGTTGGACAAAAATTAAACAAATATTAATTGTGCTTTATGAAGAAAAATAGTACTTAATCCCTGCCATGTCCCAGATGACCCAGTCTACTGGGCACTTATGTGGTAAACATAACACTTTATATACATTGGCTTATACAGTTTTCATAGCATGAGTTGTCATTACAGATAGTTAAACTGGAGTTCAAATGGCTAAACTGATCATGCAGCTCTGGGGTCTTTGATGCTAGACTCTAACCCATGGCAGCCATATCCAAACACTGGTGTTCAACCAGGAGAGCATCATGCTCAGACTATGAGGCTGTGGGGAGATTACCCATGTGTCTTGGCAAGTTTCCCCATTGACCCATCCTATGACCTCGTGCAGGGTTGGTTACCATCCATATGCTTTTGGCTCCTCAGGTGTATAAATAACTCATTATAACCCAGATTTAATTCCTATCAAAAACTTTGAGGAAGCAAGACAGTATTTAACTCTTAATATAATTGGAATAAATTATCTTTGTTTTTTATCATGCAAGGTATTAAAAAAAAAACCAAAGCTAAATAGATAGAAAGCCAGAAGTACATATAAAATTGACAAATAGAATCGACACTCAAAATATGAATGGAGACCCACAAGGGATTAAACTTCACTAAGGCAGTCATGTTGAGTAATTATATATGTTTCCCTCTCTTGGTTTCTAACTATTTTGATTTTTTTTTTATTTTCTATTTTATAATAACAATGTGTTCATTTCAAAATAAGTAAGTATCTATAAATACTACATGGAGGAATGCTAAATGTTACACATTTTTTAAAGGGACAATACATTTCTATACCTATTTCTCTTGATACGTTTGTAGTAATGAATGAAACCTGTTTGAAGAAACAACATATCATTTGATAAATTCTATATATGCTAGGTACTTCTTCCCTTCCATTTTACAAGAAAAGCTACTTTCTAGCAATCCTATCGAATAATGTTTAAAACCAGTTTAGTATAGTTAAGTAAGAAAAGGGTATCTACAGAAAGACATCACATATACCAGGCACTGTGCTAGAAAATTCCAAGGACTTATTTTATTTAATTCTAATAACAGCTCTATGAATTAATAGCTGTCCTATTTTTTGAAAAAATAAACAGATGCTTTCAAATGTTAACTAAATTGCTCACACATCTATAACCATTCAATGACAGGCTAACTATAAACTAGATGCGCTCGCTCAAAGTCTCTGTGACACCACACTGTTTTGGAATACATTCTGATTTCACTGTGCATGCATGATTGTTGGGGTGTTCACTGAACCATACTGAAAAAAGAAACAGATGGAGCCTCATAGAAGTAATTAGTTGAGGTGTTACTCCCTTAATTACTAACACTCAATTTTCCTAAACTACTAATTATTCTTCTCCAGTGTTCGATCTCGTTCAGAGTCTAACGCTATTTGACATTGGGACAGAGAGAGAATTCGGTAATCAGATAGGAAAGTTAGGGTAGTTGATGATGGGCTTGGTGGGAGCAGAAAAAAGGTTAGTTAGTACAGACTGGATTTAGGTTAAATCAAACAGTTGTAATACATATTTGCTGAATTCATATTAAGTGAATGTCACTGTATTAGCTTCCTAGGGTTGCCATCACGAATACCACAGACTGGGTCACTTAAGTAACAGAAATGTATTTTCTCGCACTTCTGGAGGCTGGAACCTGGCTGCCAAGGTGTCTGGAAGTTTCATTCTGAGGCATCTTTCCTTGATCTGCAGTTGGTCACCTTCTCTGTCTTCATATGGTCTTCCTTTGTTTGTGTTGCCTGACCCTTATCTACTCTTTTTATAAGGGTACTAATCCTGGGGTGCCTGGGTAGCTCAGTTGGTTAAGCAGCTGACTTTGGCTCAGGTCATGATCCCAGGGTCCTAGGAACAAGCCCTGCATTGGGCTCCCTGGGAGCCTGCTTCTCCTTCTCCCTCTGTCTCCCAGCTTGTGCTCTCACTCTCTCTCTACAAATAAATAAAATCTAAAAAAAAAAAAAAAAAAAAAGGAGTAATAGTCTTATTGGATTTAGGCCCACCTTCAGCGCTCTATTTTTACCTAATTACCTCTTTAAAGGCCTATTTTCAAATATAGTCACATTTTGAAGTATTGTGGGTAGGGCTTCAACATAGCAAGTTCAGGGGGACTCAATTCACCTCATGACAAACACTATGCTGAATTCCATATTGAATACAAAGATGAAATGAATAAGGATTTGCCTTCAGGCAAGTTTCCAGTATGGTAGGGGAATTATTGTCTCAAACAAGACTCTTAACTTCCAAACCAGTTAATCCTCTAAAGCTACAGAATTTTCTTTGTGTAACACAATCTATTGATGCTCCTTCTCACTTAAGTGAGAAGTTAGTGTGCTCTTATGAGAGGCTACGTTCACACTCTTCAGCATAATAATTAAGGCCCTGTTTCACTAATTCCATCCCCTCTCAGTGTAGATGAATTATGTGCCACGTTACCTTCTCCACCCCTGAAACGCTCTCAATCAGCAGCTACCCATTAATACTTGAACAACACTGACCATGTTCTTGTTTCCTTCCCATGCTATACTTTCTGCTTTCATTTGCACGTAATTTTCTCTACCTTGAAATTCTTTTCTCCATTTCCATTGTGGGACAGGCTAGACTGCTAGCTGGTCTCCACAACCATAAATCTTTTCCTGCAGATTATATTTCCCAAATTTTCTTTCAATTATATGTAGACACATTGTTGACTCTAATCAAAGAATTGGAAATAAATTGATATGGGCCATTTTTGAGTCAAGAATTTTGGGGGGGAATGGTTTGTCCTCTTCTGCCAGTCAGATGCAGCATTAGAACCTGAGGAATGAGCCTGGGTCTCTGAATTACCCAGGGATAAGTGTCAGCTATTGAACTGGAATAACCCATGACAAGTATAGCTTCAGTGAAAAAAATACTTTCACAATGCTTGCAACATTACATGTATCTAAGTCTTTACGTTAGTTCATTCTAGCCAACTGAGGCAATAGACACAACTAATGAATTCTTATTTGTATTTTTTAATAGCTCAAACATCATTGTCCATGTAAAGTTTTCTCCCATGTTTTCCCTTTCTATAACACACACCCTATAGATTTAGAAAGGAGTAGGAAATATAAGACACTGAAAAAAATCAGCAGGATTTAAGGATAAACTAGATGGTCTGAGAGGATGAAGAGTGGTTGGTAAAGGAATGGAAAAGAATTCTTAACATATTTCTAAGTTAAAAGTATAAGGAAGATATTTGAGAGCCTGAGCTGATAACTTCAAGCTTGGACCTGTTTGGTTTCACGTGGGTATACAATTAAACATATCTAACTACTACTTATAAATGTAAAGAGGGTGGGACTAAATATATATTTACAATTGATCCTCTAAAAAATTATTGGCAAGTCTGTATGAGACAATGAAACATATAAGGGAGAAGTGTGGAGGAAAGGGGAACATGGCTGAGAATAGGATATGAAGAATTTTGATCATTAGAAAGACCACTTAAGAAGTCCCAAGATTTCAGCACATGTGAAGAATGAAGTTTTGAAAAAAGTAGAGAACATCTTGAAAATGGATTCCTTTTAAGAGCCCTTAACAAGTAACCAGTGGAATGATGACCTAATGGACTTCAACAGCAAATTGAATAAAATCTCTTACAATATATTTTATGAGTATCTTATGATGTAAAGGGCACACTTGATGATAAAGACAACAGCTAGTAGATTAACTTAGAAAAGGTTTAATAAATGATTGCTAATTTAACATCATATGTTAATCATTGGAGTGGCAGAATGGTCAATACACATGGAAATAGGTTTTATATTCAATATCTCAAGTCTTCTCTGGTTATTTGAAATAAACAGATTACTTAGTTCCTCATCATCAAACCCACTGGCTTGAGACTTTCATTCAGAGAAGAGCCCTATGAATAAGGACAGTTTTCATGAAATAAATACCTAGGAAGGGTGTCAGTATGCCAGAGCAGGTTCAAGCAGTTAGGGGAAGCAGGAGGAAAAGTCTCTATAGAACATCTCTGCACCCCTCCTCTACTGAGAACTGCTGGTGTGTGGCTGGACCCCACTGCATCACACAGGAGGCAGGCCAGGGGGAGGGGTCCCACAGCTCCTGCTAAATAGCCACTGTACGAGCTCTCTGGCCTCCTGGGAATTCTTCAGGCAAGCCAAGGCCCTTACAGAGAGTACTTTTTGTTTGTTTGTTTGCTTGTTTGAACTAACTAGAATGAATTCTGTGGTATGCAAGTAGGCATACATCAACAATTCAAATAAACATGTCATTTTGCCAATTATATTGACATTCAAAGTGGCTAAAGGTGATCACTTGCTGTCACCGACTTCATTTAACTGCTCTGGGAGATCAAGGATCAACTGTCTTATTTTCCTTGACATCCAGGAGCTAAGAACGGTGCGTATGTGATACATAAAAAGTGGTTAGTAAAGACCGACAAGTCAAAACCACTCCCCTAAAGAGGCCAACCACATGGATATTCCAGCTTAGAGAACCTTGACATCACACTTGGGTATAATAACCACTCTCCACAGTGTCCCCTGACACAGAGTTACTAGAAGAAGGCATGTTCAGCCAGCCACCCCATTCCCAAATAAGTCAAATTAAATATCAAGAGTAGAAGTCCAGAGAAGAAAAAATAAGGATAATTTCTAAGGTACCCAAGTGTCACACATATCTATAAGTACAAGTTTTAAAAGTGGAGAAAGGTGATCAGATATCAAATCAAATCGTATATTTATTGGGGGATCCACCAAGTGATAATTTCTCTCAATTATTTTTATCAACATTATTATTGTTTAATTATTATCATCACCATTGTTAGTACTGCTGTTTACTTAGATTTAGCCTAAATACCTCAATATTTTCAAAGATTTAAAATCTACTATTACATGTAGATCTACAATCAACCAAAATGAGATTTTATTGTCATAACATAAATATTTGACTATATATATTTATGGTGCCTAAATCACTCACCATTCTCTTTGATGTGCTATCATATACTTTTATTTAGTAAACATAAATAACTGCAGGCCAGAGGAAGAAAAAAAAAAATAGAAAGATCTATTTCATCCCTCTTCCAGAAAATGAAGCAACATTTCAAATTGCCAGAAACACTTGTTGTTAATTGCTTCCATTGATTATTCCATTCTGTTGTGGGAATCCAGCTCGCCTTCCCATCTCCTCTGCACTGTAAAGTGAGGTATTATTTGATTCATTAATTCTTAAACTGAAACTGAAACCAAACTTCCCAGTCGTATGCCCTTGTGTATACCCAACATCTTATCTCCTCTTAGCCTGACTTTAACCTCCCTTCACTGGTCCAACACAAATAAATGTGGCCATTACCTTTAGGCATAATCAGTCAGTAAAAGCGACACAACACACTGCAGATCTTTCATTGCATTCCCATTGATCATGAAAACAGATGGCCAAAGTAAAGAAACCAATACTTAGTACAGGTATTCATTTAAATATATATATATATATATATATATATATATATATATATATATATATATATATATGTAGTTATGTGTGAAAAAATATAGATACATACATACACACATAATACATACTTATTTTTTGATACAAACTTGCTTGGATTTTCTTTTTTTATGGCCTTTAAATGTCATCAGATTTATCCTTTTTTCACTTGTAAGGGTTTGATGTCAAAGGACCAAGGGACCAAAAATCTCCAAAAATATGTCACCAAGGGAGGTGGTTGTACTCTTACAGTATTTCATAATAAATTATTATTCCATAAGACATATGTCATTTTGAATTAAAAATAATTTTATGGAATTATAACACGATGGCAATGATTTAAATAGAAAATAAGCTCAAATACAAAATATACCAAAAAGCACAAAGAGAAATAAATATTTCCAGATGATACAAAATCTATCTTCAGTCCATTGCTAACAAATTGCTAGAACATCAAGAAGGGTTACCTGTTTATATGTGTGCTACATCTAGACATTCTAGTAGTAAATCACTTAGGAAAATAAAAGACCCAAGATTAAACAGCTGAGCTAAAGATGACTGTGATGCAGATATTTTTATTTAATATAAAGACTATATTGTTCTGCATTAGATATCTTTTTGTAATTTCCATAGTCTCTTAATTACAGCCTGAAAAGAATTAATTCTTAATTACCATGTGTGACTTAATATGGTAAAATATATTTTTCTCAAAAAAATATGTCACATAATTTAGAAAAATATTAATAAAATTCCTTTTGTACTATAGAGAAATTATTTCGTGTTCTAAGAGGGAAAGTTTCTGAATAAATAATTCATGACTAGAGTAATTAATGTTTTTATGTATGGGTAGGGTGACTTTGTACTTCAGAGTAGATGGAATAATAGAGTTTCTTCCTTGTATTTTTTATGAGTGGTCCCTTGGTTATAATGGAAACTGATATTGTCAATTTCATCAAGATTAAACTAACTTTAAAATGTAGTCATTTGAATCCAATGTTCTGTAAGTGAATCAGCTTAAAATAAATGAATGTTTTGCTGAAAGCAATGCAACTCAAAGCTAGTTTGGATGCTTTTATGTACATAAAACATAACTTTACTAATTTGTTTTTTTGGAGTAAAGATGAGTTTTATTCATGCTCCATAAAAAATAGAATAGAGCAAATGATGGTGTTACAGAAAAACATATCAATTACTTGAAGACAAAAATGACATACGTTTGAAAAATTCCTGTGTACATAATAAATAAATTCATACAATGAAATGTTCTCATTCTGTTACTGTGTCAATTTGTTTAAAGATGTTATAATATAAAAAAAATTAAAAGATGCTAGGGTGAAAGGCAAATATAAATCTCACTTGAAATATGAGTAGACTTAAAAGGTATTTTTTTTGACATTATAAAATAAATATGAACACTTATTTGTTGTGATATATTTAAAATAGCTGCTAATTCTTCTGTCATGGTATTAACATATTAAGTCAAATAGGCATAAAGTACATTTCAGTACATAATCCTTATACATGAATTAAGTTTTCATTTTTCACATGGATTGAGGAATACATTTTAATTTCAGATTTTTATGGGCTGAAAAAAAATATGCCTGGATTCTTCTATTTGTGGAACATGAACCACTCTCTGGAAATAGAAGAAATGGGTAGCAGACATTGAAAGGAAATGATTTATCAGGTGCCTACACATCCATGAGAAACTTTGGAGATTGCTACCGATATTCATCTAAAATAGGAAGATCTTTAGTTGTTAAACTGGCATAAATTGCAGAATTCATTCATGAAGTCAACAAGGTTTCACCTTAAAGCTTCTTTTAGACGTAAGCAAGGTGATAATGAATAAATTCATACTTATGTAAATGTATTATAAACCAACAAAGAGGGGGGTTCAGGAAACTAATAAGCCAGAAGAGAGTCATAGAGTTGAAGCCAGGTGGGGTCAATATACGATCTGTACAAAAGATTAGAAGGGATAGCTCAAATATCATTATTTTAATAATTGTCCTAAATTCTGGTTAGTGACACTGATATGAAGACAAGGCTTCATGATATGAAGACATGTATCTTCTATTTCTCTAGATTGATTCTCCTCATTGTTTTTATCCCAGACTATTTCTGTTCCTGCCATTAACATTACTTTTCTAGAGCAATCTGCATTTCTTTAATCAGATTTACTAAACCTTCCCTGTGTTTAGAGCTAATATGTGTGGAAGTTATGAAAAACAAGATATGCAAAATCATTTGTAAAATGAAAATAGTGAAATAAATTTCTACTTCGTTTCTCATTTCAAAATAGTCCATATTTTGAATATCAGTTTGTTCAACTAATGATGACAGATCACCAAAACTTTTGGCCACAAATATTTTTAAATGGTTTTTTCAGTGAATGAACCACAACACTCAATCTCTATAGTATTGTCTTTTAATTTTAGCAATCTACACATACTTGATAGCAAACAGGACTTAAGAGATATACTGCTGGATCAATATAATCTATCAGCGCTATCACATCAAACTGAATGAATGCCTGCAATATTTGTTGGGAGGTCAATGGCTGAACATTAGCAAATCTCACCTTGATGATAAGTAGGAAAGCAAAGGCATGCTGTGGGAAAGTGGGCGTTTGGGCATATTTTGCAAACTATTTAATAACAATGTGTTCTTCACAAATTGTAGACTCCTGTTTTAGAAGGAATTTTGGAAACACTCTTGAATAGAGTCTTCAGACTTGGTTGATCAGAAAAAAAAAGGTAAAATGTAAAAGTATAAGACATACACACACTCGGAACAAAATCCCATAATGTAATGTGCAATGTGCTGTTATTTTCAGTTTACCTCTTGTCTTTTTTTAGTTTATTAAACGTATGTTAGAGATAAAGTCATTAAGTTGACTTCATAACCTTAATCAATTGCAACCAAGAGCTGAAAACACCAAAATAGATCCAACTCCATTTTATGCTTGATTTAACTCTGCATGGCACAATTGTGATGCTATTAAGATAGTGTTGCTAAAACACCATCTGAGGGGAGATGTATACACTTTTAGGATACGATTTAGTTTGCTTTTAGTATATGATGCGATTCCTAACCTAATCCATCTACATTTCTTGCCTCTTTACTCTGAATATTTGTAATGAGTTCAAGATTCAAAATGATATCTCCAGACTTAGATATAATTTAAAATAACTTGGACAATTACAAATGAAAAGTAGTATATGCCTTCTGAAATACTTCCAAAAATAGGTTATTGTTTATTGAAAGGGAAAAGATTCCATCAATATTTTCAAAGGTGTTATATGTATTTAGTATTGCTATTATATTGCTATAAATACATATAGCCTTTGTATCCCTATTTCATAATCCTCATTAATTATGTTTTCTTAGTAAAAATAATAAATTTCTAAATATGTAATATGAAAATGAGTAAATTATCCACACTCAAGTTCCAGAATTCAATTATCAATTCATTAAATGGGCTGTAGGACAATTCAACAAATGTCTTTAGAGAATACAGAGCTGAAACACAATTTTAGATCCTAGGGGATAGTAAGATTGATGTGATATAATCTAACATTGAGAGTTTTAAATTTAGGGAAAGATAGGGAAATAAATTGTGATAATCTAATATAACAAAAAGTCCATTTGGAGCATGTACAGTGTATAACAGGTAAGACTATAACTACAAATAAAAGTAAGTGGTATACATTAAGTAATCAACACATTTGAGGTTATGCCTTGAGAGAATGAGTTAGAACATTTAACTCTAAGGGACAGGATACATTTCTAAGGCTATGCCCAAAATGTACGCAATATTTCCTTCCTTTGAAGAGACATAAGATGGAAAAAGTAAAGGAAAATATAATGAGAAACATAACCAGGCAGACTTTCTAGAGTATCTGTCTCTGGCTCAGGAGAGCTGAGGAATGAATTTTCAGAATGAAGTCATTACAAAGCAAAGCTCAAACTTTCCAAACCTGCGTTGAGCACCATCGCTTTCTTTTTTTTCTTTTTTTAAAGACTTTATTTATTTATTTGAGAGAGAGACAGCCAGGGAGAGTGGGAACACAAGCAGGGGGAGTGGGAGAGGAAGAAGCAGACTCCCAGCAGAGGAGCCCAATGTGGGGCTCGATCCCAGAACGCTGGGATCACACCCTGAGCAGAAGGCAGACGCTTAACGACTGCGCCACACAGGCGCCCCAAGAGAACTATTGCTTTCTAATAATGCCCCAATGTTTTTCATTCTATTGGCCTTCAAAATTTGGAAGAAGCAGACATATTGTTTCTTAAAAATTAGATATTTCCTTTTTACTGATTTTATGGGGACTTGAATAGTAAAACGTCATTGAGTAGACATCACTGTGGCTAAGCATCCTTCAATGTATGTGTAGACAAAACTTAATTCTGGGGTCACGGGGTTTGGGGAAATTGTGCAGAAGTTGGCAGCTAAAATGAAATTAAGCCCAGGAAATATAGTCTAGGCAGAGAGTACAAATAAGCAAGAACACAGAGCTATGAAAGAATTTGTAAATCTGAGAGATTTCCAGAGCTTCAATATGCATGGAATAAAGAGATAAGATTGGAAAGTAGGCAAGGGTCTATCACAAAATATCACAAATGCCAAGGTACCGAGTTTGAACACTGGGGATCCCCTAAAAGACAAAAATAGGGACCTCAGGAGACACAATCTTTTTACCAAAGTTTCCCTTCTGCTCTATTAGTAAACATAATGACTTGAAAGATCAAATAAATATATACAGACCAAAATGCACCTTTCTCTCAATTTACAAAATCAAAGGATACTTTTGATAATTTTAAAAGAAGGTCCAGTTATCTGTGTGGGAAATAGTAGATAAAATAAATATTAAAATGAAGACAAAACCACAATAAAGTAATTTTACATTTCCACTGCCTTAAGTAGCACCAGGAGAGGTATTTATGCTGCAGTGTCTCTATCGTTGTATCTGGGGGCTCTGTGTTTTCATCCGTGTGTAAAATGGTACAGAGATGGAATGCGTGTGCATCCATGTATGTGTTTGTGTGTTTAATTCCAATGAAGGCATTAAAATTACGCAGAGAAAGCCATTAATTAAAATAAATCATCTCACCTTGATCTGAAAGAACACATTACACTCTTTATATGCAAAAGGGCTAAACGGTTAGAGCTAAAAGTTTGATTCCAAACTCATAACCTGTGTGTAGTAGAGTCCAGATAATTCTCTAAGAATACTGAATCCTCTTTCCTTTCTTCAGTTTCAAAATATTAAGGATTATTTTTCATCCTTACTATTTTGGTTTTGGAAATCACATAGTACAATGAGAAACCAAAGATAAAAAGATCATTTAGAGCCATAGCAAATCCAGAATTGCAAGTAGCTGGATTGCCAAGCTAAAATTACCATCCGTACTATTCATTCATGTCATCTTTATTTGGTGTTTACTATGTACGTACCATCAATAAAAGTGATGATTAAAATGAGTATCTTAGGTGCAATAAATAAAGTTCCCACATTCAAAGGCATAGAAACAACCAAGGTAAATTCTCAGCAGAGCCACATACAAGATCCATGAATGCAGAAATTTTCTCTATCTTGTTAATTGTTATGTTGCCAATACCTGGAACAGTGACTCATTACATGGTACTCATTACATGGCTCCATGGTCCTGGTTGAGTGAAAGAATGAATGCAGTTGCCCTGGTAACATGGTCAGTTCATCACTGCAAAACATAGTTATTGGCATCCTGGAAATGAACACCATGGATACAAGGAGAAGAGCCTTGCCATAAATTGCTTAACTATTACTACCAATCATTTTGTGCTACAGAATTAAAACTTTTAAACATAGAATCAGAAGAGATACACATCTCGACTTTTAATAATAGAAAGTATAAGCCTTTGGCACTGATAAGACCTGGCCCTCCAATACCTTGTGTAATACAAACATCATGGTAATTATATTCTCTTAGATAGAATATGCTAGAAATCTGCTCCTCGACTATAGAATTATTGTGAGCATGAGTTAATTTTGTATCCAATGCCACATTATATGGCATAATCTGATGGCAGATGGTCCTAGGAGGCTCAATTATGTAGAAAGGCAAGTTATGTCATAAAAAATAACAGTTACCTCCTCTGAAAGTGTCACTGCTCATAAAATATTGAATGAGAGAAAAACAAAACAAACAAAACTAAGCAAAAAGCACTTGCTGCCTACCAAGATTTAATTGGTCTTGCAGTTATTGACTATTGCTGGAAAGGAGTCTCATAGGAAAAGCATCTTGTACCTCTGACAATGCAAGTCTTAGGGAAAATAATAATTATACCAGATAAAAGCACCAGCAGTTGATGAAGTGGCTGATGAATGTGGACAAATATTCAGATTTAATGGATCAAATATACAGACACTGCCAAAAAATAACTCAGGAATTCTTTCACAAAAGTTACCATCAAAATGGGTGCTAATATTAACATATGTCTTTTGCACATAAGATTGTCTAAGAAACCAAGGGGAAAGGAGCTGGTTAAAGATAGTGTGGGTCTTTGCTTTAAGAAGAACAACCATCATAAATGATAGAACTATATTTTTGGTATGCCCGAATTACATGTAATAGTGCACAATGACAGTTTAAACGATCAATGATAATTCATCATGACATATTCCATGGTCACAGACTGCACAAATGCTCTACCTGACCTCACTGTAACATGGCCTAGGGACACATCGGCATGACTTTTTAAGTGGTGCCCAGGGTACTTAATTGATAATGATGACAAAGCATCCAGGGAGTGTTTTCCTTGACAGGATGATTGGTGTCTATCTTTGTATAGGCACGCATTAGGTTACTTTTTCACAGCCATTAATAGCAGAAATTCAGAAGAATTCATTTCTAATTATATGTCTCTTTTTAGCTTAGTTCTTAAATATTACCTCCTCCATATCATCCTAATGCTTTGTAGTATTTGTCTGTTTTCCTCATATTTTAGTTAATTGTGTATTCATTTATCTATCTCCAGTTAGTAAACTTTTTGAAATCAAGGAATTATATTGTTGATCTTGCGGTCTTGAGTGGTTCTCAGCAAGGCTGGAAACAGTTTCTCTCTCTCTCTCTGCCCCCTCACTCCTCCATAAATGTAAATACTGAAATTATATATCTAAGTGGAAGGATAAATTTTTTGTCTCCATCCATCAAGAACTAAATGAGCCTACTAACTTTCTATAAAGTGAGAACTATATGGGGGAATTAAAATAATTTTATTCTAATCTTGTCACTTTTTCCATTTAATCTCTCTAGACATCAATTTTCACATTTGCAACAGGAGAGATTTGGATTATAATTTTTAAAAATATTTTATTTGTTTATTTTGGAGAGAGAGAGAGAGAGCATGTAAGCAGCAGGTGGGGGTGGGCAGAAGGAGAGAGAGAATCTCAAACAGATTCCATCTTGAATGTGGAACCCAACATGGGGCTCAATTTCACGACCCTGAGATCATGACCTGAGCCAAATCAAGACTTGGACACTCAACTGACTGAGCCACCCAGGCGTCCCTGGATTATAATTTATATAAAACCTTTTCAAATTTGAGTAGTCCAGGATTCTTCCCTTACCATTTGGCCTTATAAATCAAAATAGGATTATCTAATTATATTACAGACAAATGAGTAGTTCCTAGTCGATATTACATTTTACCATGGCCACTGGTGATGTAGGAAATAATATTGAATATCTGAAAAAAAAATTCCTGTTATAATGTCAAAATGTATTCTCAGAATCTGTAAAAATTACTTTACCTGCTTAATGCAAACCATCTCTTTGCTTAGAAACCAAACTTTGAAAGGTGAGAAGAATCTTTATCAGGAAATCATGTAGTGGTTAAAAAAAAAATCACATAGTGTTTGTTAGTTTAAGTGGCATGACTTTTCTTATGTGGACTATTCAATAGGAAACCTTAAAATGAAGTGCTTAAACACACACCCCACACAAAATGCTTCATGAAGTTTCTGAGGTCTTTACAATCATTTGACGTGTTCTGCTTTTACCTTCTTGAATAGAAATGAAACACAAATTTGAAAGACTAATATTCTTATCTATGATGGTGAAGAGACAAAAAAAGAGAGAAAAATAGATTAAGGGTTTTAGAATTTAACTATATCTTAAGTTAAACATTAAATAATACTATGCATTGCAATGAACCTGCATTTAGTAGATCTGAAAATTTTTATCACTTAATTTAAAAGACCGGGAAAATACTGACTTATATTATCGCAGCATTTATGTAAAGTACTTTGTATAAGAATGAGGGCTTCAGGATAGTGTAACACACAGGAACAGAATTCCCAGGATCCACTCTGAGTTGAAAATTTAAGCAAACTCTGCACCTGGAACCAATCAGATGATTAATTTTACTGAAAAGGAAAAGGCACAAATGATTGGTAGTTTAAGAGAAGATAAAACTTTTGGGTGCAAGAATCAGATCCTTTGGGAGAAAAAGCAAGACCAAAATACAAAACGCCTTAAGAAAAGAATCCAGTAGCAATAAAGACATCTTTAAATGATCACATATAAAAGAATAGATAAGAAAATTTCCTCTACTCCTCAAATCCTTCAATATAAGGAAAGTTGAATTTGCAAATAACAATAAGAAAACAATAAGAAAACAAAAAATTTTGCAAGTAACAATAAACTCATTTCAAGTACCATGCTGACAGGCTTGAGCATAGATAAATGACTGAAGCGGGAGTAGAATTGTGTATCAAGTATTGAACTTAATACAGGTAAGAGTATTAATCTAATTAAATATAAATGAAGCAGTGCCTTATATTTTTATTTGTATTAAGTTCACATTTTTTAAAATGGAAATATACATTTGAGAAGGACTTTAGTTGTTTAAGAATAGAGAAGGATTATTATTGATTAAATCACTTTTATCCACTTTTCATTTACTAAGATTGGGTGACTCAGAAGTAAGTTGAGCTATTTTCTAATAGACAGAGGTACTATAGTTCACCTTATTCATTCATGCATAGCAGCCAGCACTTACCAGGCATTTATAAATGTTTCTGAGCCAATGAATAAAGGGATGGAAGTTTATTATTTTTTTCTTTTTTAAGATTTATTTATTTATTTTAGGTGGGGAGAGAGAATAAGTGGGAGGAGGGTCAGAGCGAGAGGGAGAGGGAGATAATCTTCAGTTATCTTCAGACTCCCCTCTGAGTATGGAGCCCAATGACGAGGGCTCAATATCACAACCCACGAGATCATGACCTGAGCCTAAACCAAGAGACGGCATCTCAACTGAGTGAGCCATGCAGGCACCGCAGAAGTTCATTCTTTGATCAGAGTGTTTAGGAAATATTAGAGCTGAGATGAAATAGCAACTTATTTCTTGGGTACACATTCCTACCTTCTGACAAGATTCCCTCTTACTTACTTTAATATCTAATCCCTGAGAAAACTGAAAATCAAAGATCACATGTGGTTGGCAGTGAGGAAGAGATAGAATCCGTCGGAATTTCCTTCCTCACCAACAACAGTGAAAGTCTGTGATTAGCTCATCTGAATCAGATAAAGTGTTTTAAGCCTTCTTGGGGGCCGTGGCTGTTCAGTAAAAATTCATATGACATGAAGAAAAGAATTCCCAAATAGAAATGCAGTCAGTCTGGCAAGTAAAACCTGATCTATCCCATTTATTTGGTTTTTTTTTTAAAGATTTTATTTATTCATTTGCTAGAGAGAGAGCATGCGCGTGAGAGCACAAGCAAGGGGAGTGGCAGGCAGAGGGAGAAGCAGGCTCCCTGCTGAACAAGGAGCCTGATGCCAGACTCGATCCCAAGACTCTGGGGTCATGACCTGAGCTGAAGGCAGCTGCTTAACCCACTGAGCCACCCAGTCATCCCTATTCTATTTATTTGTTGACAAGTGTATCAGGGAAAAGCAAGAGTTGGTTCTAAGAAATATATTTTTAATTTTCATATAATGGTCATTCGCAGATAGAATCACAAGTATTAAGCTTTGTTGACCATTTAAAGCTTTCTCTTCAAGGTAAGTCAAATATGTATAATCTTAATGCTTTTATACTCTGCTTTTAATATAGTAACATTTTCTTCACTCAGTGCTTTCAGCCACGCTGGCCTTTTAAACAGTCTCAAATTAAAAGTAATGGAGAAAAGGGCTTCTGAGTTACAGAAATAGCTGTTATGAAGACTAAACATTAGAACGTAATTTAGAGTTTATCTCCTGACTTTATACACAACTCTAACAACTTTGATTATCTGATTTCTCAAACACTGCAGATTAAAAAAAGAAAATTAAAAGGAAGAACAAGAAACGTGCAGAGCCGTTTTCTGAGAACTAGTTCTGCAGAGCAACAGTGTATGTGACAGATACAAATTGACTTCAGAATGTAGGCATCACGCTCAATAATATTTGGTCTTCAAAATGATATGAAGTGTAAAAAACAAATTATTCTCCCATTCATTAAAAATGGCAAGGAAGACTTTAGTCAAGACTATTTCAGTAGAAGTAAAGACCACTGACATAGGGAGGATGACGGAACTCAAACATACATATAGCAAAGACACGTGGGGATTTATAGCCAATGCGCACTGAAAGAGAGCAGATGAGAAATTACTAACTGCAACTTGGTTAGATATGGAGGATGGGGAAAGAAGAGTTTGACGAGACAGTGGGAATGGGAGGATGATCAATAAGTTGGTTTAATAGGATTCTTTGCCAAAAAAGGACAAAGTCAAGAGTTTGAGAGAAGTGGGGCAAGAATGAAGTTTAGTAGAAAAGAAGTCTCAGAGAATCCTAACAAAAGAGTTGAATCAAGGAGACAGTTTCTGTACAGTCAAGAATAGTCCATTTAGGAGTGCCTGGGTAGCTCAGTTGTTAAGCGTCTGCCTTCGGCTCAGGGCGTGATGCCAGGGTCCTGGGATCAAGCCCCGTGTTGGGCTCCTTGCTCCGCTGGGAGCCTGCTTCTCCCTCTCCCACTCCCCCTGCTTGTTTTCCCTCTCTCGCCGGCTGTCTCTCTGTCAAATAAATAAAATCTTAAAAAAAAAAAAAAAGACTAGTCCATTTAGGTTTTGTACTTTAAAAGAAGTTAGAGAATCACATGCAACATTTGAGAAAAATGTATATTAAAAAATACTTATTTTCCCCCAATTATGCCAATTCAATGGCAGTCTCCCACTATGCAGAAAATGGACTAATCCAGACCACTTCACTTCCTAAAGATGCTTATGATAATTTAACACATCCAGTAAAATAATTGTCTTTAACTTTTCCCAAGTTCAAAAAGCACATCAAAGAAGCATCAACATTTCTGAACAAACTGTATAGTGGTCATTATCTGTCCTTTTATGAACAAGGTCACAAATAGTGCGTGATGATTTAAACTTGGTCTGCAATAATTAAACAAGAGGGAGGTAAATTAACATTTGCATTGAATGCAGTCTTGCAGATATCACCTCACAAAAACAGAAGGAAACTGTTTACAAGAAATGTCCTGCTTATAGCTGAACATTTTTTCAAGTTGTTCACCTTGTTTACTAGAGATGGCTTAATCTCTTAGTTGAAATAGGTTAGTAGAATAAAATTTGGATGTTTCTCTAGCCTTCCCTTATGTTATCCTGATATACTTTTCTTTCTTGAAATTTTTTCTTTTCATTTTATTTCTATTAATTTATATGTTTTTCCTTACTTCATTAATTTCTTCCTCCTCCCTCTCTTCTTTCCTTGTCTCTTTGTCTCAATGTCTTTTTTTTGCCTCCATCTTACATATCAATATTTCAATGGTCATCCTCTCTCTTTGCTGCGTCCCAAACTTACTCATTCCTTATGCCTTTCCCTGATCTTGAACTCACTGACTCATTTCAATTTTATGCACAAATACTATTTAAAAGCTACATTAAGTTTATTTTAAGCTATCTCACTCATCTCTAAATTGACCCATCTATACTCTATTTTATAATGATGGGGTTGAAATTCTGAAAACTATATTTCCCTTTTTTCAGAAGGTGCCCTGTTAAGTTCCACCAATATGGGTAACTAGATTGAAACTAGCAGGCAGGAAAAGGAAGGGAAAGTTTGCTGCTCTGCCCATCAGGCACACTCCAGCTTCACTTCAGCAATGGCTCTTCACCACCACCAGCAGTTAACCCCAGTCTCCAGTAATTTGGGTCCTTCAGGAACAAATATAGCAGTGTCCCTTTAGATGTACTAGTACTCGAGGAGATGGTCTATTCTCAGGTCTGGACCCAAATTATGTAGTATCCAGCTTATGATCTCCTGAGGTATCAAGAGTAGCCATGCAATGACTCTTTTCCAGAATTTGGAGCCTAGCTCTGCAAAGCCCATTCTCTAAGCTCCTGTGCTATTAACTGCAGCTGGATGACAACCCTTTCTCAGGATCTGTGTCTCAGTCCTCTGGGGTACCATCTCTAAGTTTCCAGATTCTGGAAGCCCCAATCCCTCCCCTGTGTGCCCCAAGTCTGAGAGGGTGTAATTCTGATTTACCCTAGTGCTCTCTCTTGATCTTTCCATTTTTCTAACACCTGTTTATCTAATGTATCTTAAATTCTTTCTGTTGCCATATTTAGTATGATTTCTCTGTTTCTCACTGGACCTTCTAGTCTCATCCTATATTGGTAGCAAACATAATCCCAGGAGACAAAACCCCATAAATGAGATTCATGGGTTGGTTTAGTTGTATTCTTGGCCTTGAACAATATGCTGAGATTCTCAACATGGAAATTAGAAATCAGTAATTCTTGGCATGCTGTGGATCATGATTAAATTGCCACCTGTGGTTGATTGTGAACCATGTCTAATCTGTTTTTTTTTTTTTTTTAAGATTTTATTTTTTGAGAGTGAGAGAGGGAGCATGAGCAGGGAGAGGGACAGAGGGAGAAGCAGGCTCCCCGAATGGCAGGGAGCTTGATGTGGTGCTCGATCCCAGAATCATGACCTGAGCTGAAAGCTGACACTTAACCAAGCCATCGAGATGTCCCGAAACATCTCTAATCTTGATGCATATGAGCGAGGGTATCTCCTTTCTACTGCACTGGAGAGTATGAAGAAAACAAATGACAAGCTTAAGACCTTCAACTTTTGGCTCCATTGACAGATAAAGAATGAGAGATCTTCTGAATGTTCTTAAAAGAATTTATTTCACTGAAAATCAAATTCAATTTTGTGAGTTAAAAACTAAGTCAAATTCACAGACTCCCAGAGCTTGACAACCCAAGGCTTGAAGAAAGAGAGAAGTATTATGATATGTCTAAAGGACATCTTATTTCTTCGTTTTTCATATTCCTATGTCTGCTGGCCCCAAACTTCAGAATAAACAGAAGTGTACAACATAATAATCCCACTGAAATTTCCAAAAAATAATGTGATCTTGGAGTATCTGCATAGAGATGGTAAAAGACACAGTGGACATTGTGCAGGGAGAGCTGGTTAAATGACAAGGACACAGGAACCCAAGGAAGCAAACAGTATGTCAATTTCACTTGACCTGAGACAGTAAGTGGGAAAAATTGTGAAAGATGCTGATAGGCCTTTAAAAAGTAGGGGACGTGGTTCAGTCACTGCAGCTTATGGTCTTATGTATAGTTCTTACTTAATTTTCTTTTATTTATTTATGCTCTTCACTGACATTGACTGCTCAAGAAGAGGTCCTGGTATTCATTGTCCATCAATGTCCTTCTTTTTTACTTTTTCTTTATTCAATGAAATTATCAACACCACTCTTCCCCATCAATTCAGCACTCTAGTGCCATTTGCTTTATTTTATTTTATCATCTCATTTCTCTGAAGAAACAGGAATTTAATTCTATGATTCATTTATTTGAAGAGCAAAAAGTATTATACTAATTGAAAATGTTTCCTTTCTATTCATTTACAGTGAGTTATTTTGAAAGTAAATATGAATGTTTTCAGGATTTTTTTCAATCTACTTTAAGCTTTATCTTTGAACTATCTTTTAAAAAAAAGAAACTAAACTAACAAAAACCAAAAAAACAAAAAAAACTAACTCAATTATATTCCAAGAGAAATGTATCAAACACAAATTTGCACATGCAATTTTACCATCCTTGAAATGATCTCTAACCTGCTTCAGGTATGACAAATACTCTTTCTTTGATTTAGGCTAAATTTGAAACACTAATTTTCTTTAATTTTATTAGCCAAGGAAATCATTATCATTTTTAAGAAAAATATCTTGTGATTAAAATCTGGATTTACTTAGAGAATTACACATCTTGGATCATAAGGAAGAAAAAGAAAGTATCCCTGTTGGGACCCTGCAGGAGACTTAACAGACACTAATACCCAACATGATCTCCTTCAGTGATGCTGAGAAGACAACTACAGTTCTTATTTTCAGTTCTTATTTTCTTTATAACTAGAAATGACACGTGACCCATTTCTACAGGGTATAAGCAGCAGTTAGCCAGGGCAGGGGGGAGTAGAGAGAGAGCTACAGGGGGAGATCTTATAAAAAGCTTTTGCTTTTCTGATTAATTAAAACAACAATTACAATAATGAAAATGGGGCAGGTACCACTGGCAAAGCCCTTCCTTCTAGTCCCTATTTACTGCCTTAAACTTAGATGTCTGGAACTGCAGCAGCTATCATGAAAATATTAATAATAAGCATGGGGGAAAGGCCACATAGAGTTTCCTATTACCTGGAGCTGGAAGAATTCCTAACCTTTAGAGAGAGAAATCATGAATGATTTTCAAGTCACTGTTTTATGTGCTTGAGTAAATTTATGATACCATGAATTATTTTGCACATATATTAAAATCTTGATAAAGCATGTCTTTCCTTGTTAACCTGATATATCAATTTGGATCTTAACTTATACCATGCATGCCCTACAAGTCTTGTGCCCAACTTACAGCTCCTCACACTAAAAAATTAATTTCTATTATACATAAAATTTTCTCATTCTCTGGAGTATCTGCCTTTCTTGTTAGGAAGCAAATTGTTGAATATTAGGTAGTATTTTTTTTTCTTGGGAAAGTTAGTATAGGTGCCAGAGCTTTAAGAATATTTTGGGGACACCTGGGTGGCTTAGTCGGTTAAGCGTCTGCCTTTGGCTCAGGTCATGATCCCAAGGTCCTTGCTCAGCGGGGAACCTGCTTGTTCCTCTGCCTGCCATTCCTCCTGCCTGTGTTCTCTCTCACTCTCTCTCTCTGACAAATAAGTAAAATCTTTTTTTAAAGAGACTATTTTGTTAATCCTGAATGATAAGAAAGTTAATATTAATGTACGTTTAATATCTTACTTATGAATTTATAAAAATATGACTAAATGTATAACCCAGGACTGAAATAGGTTATGTAGAAATTTAAGAAAAATAATAGATATTTAAAATTTAAAATGTGGGGGCACCTGGGTGGCTCAGTCGACTAAGCATCCGACTTTGGTTCAGGTCATGATCTCAGGGTCCTGGGATCAAGCCCTGGGTATGGCTCCCTGTTCAACACTGTGTCTGCTCCCTCTCCTTCTGGCCCACCCCCTCCACTTGTGCTCTCCCTCATGCACTCTGTCTCTCTCTGTTCAAATAAATAAATAAAATCTTTAAAAAAATAAAATAAAATTTAAATTGTGGTTCAATATAATAATACCTTTCTCAATGTAGATTACTAGTTCTATTATTGGTATAGATCTTTTTTTTTTGAGAGAGAGAGAGAGAAAGAGCAAAACAAAGAGCACGTGAGCAGGGGAAGGGGCAGAGAGAGAGAGACAATCCCAAGCAGGCTCCACACCCAGTGTGGAGCTGGAGGAGGGCTTGATCCCAGGACCTTGGGATCATGACCTGAGCTGAAGTCAAGAGTTGGTCGCTTAACTGACTGAGTCACCCAGTGCCCCTAGCTCATGTTTTTAAATATAATGCTTCTACATTGTGTCATTAATAGCTAGATATTAAAAATATCTTTCTTTCTTCTTTTTTTTTAAGATTTTATCTATTTGAAAGAAAGAATACAGGAGCAGGGGGAGGAGGGAGAGGGAGAGGGAGAAGCAGACTCCCTGCTGAGCAGAGAGCCCACAGGGCTGGATCCCAGGACCCTGGGATCATAACCTGAGCCACAGGCAGATGTTTAACCAACTGAGCCACCAAGGTGCCCCTAAAAGTATTTTTCTAAAGGTAGAAAAAATGTCTGCATATGTGTGTATGTCTATACATACCAGTATTCAGACATACTTATAAGCATACAGCTAACACTTATAGATTTAGTTAGAATAAAAATAAGGGCATTCATATCTTTATAGGTGACTCAAAATACATAAAGATTACTGAAAAAATAAGTAAAACTCATTAAATATATTTCAAATTTATATACAAGGAGTAAAATGTTAGGACATGGCATTTAATTATTCATGGTAAAATACTGATAATTTAACACAAGTTTTTCTGAGACAATGTCAGGAATATTTGCTTTACTTCCTAGGTTTGTTCCTATGTTTCCACGTGTAATTTTGAAATTCAGCACAATGGTATGCATGAGATTTCTTTTAAACTTGCTGCAACTTGAATATATATTTTAAAGTATATTATTCTAACAAAAGTTTTATGTTGTATGATTTCATATGGGATTATATTTTAAGTACTATTCACATTTTTCCACAAAATCCAACTCTTTCCATCAATCAATTATAAAATAAAAAGACATGTAACATTTGCCAATAATGTAAAACTAAAACCAAACAAAATAACTCATACCAAAAGAAAATTAACAGTGTCGTGCACACACACATTTACATACTTTCATACACACACATGTACACATTCTGAACAAATCTCAATCTGCTGCAGGTCATTCCCTGAAATTTCCATCACTATAAACGGACACACAAAATGTGGGTCAGACATTTGTCCAGCTGCTGTGCCCTCCCCTAGCACTCAGGATACTTATATGACAAAATTCAATTTTTTATTATAATTGCTTGATAACATTTATATTTCTCACTACTGTGTAAATTACCTGTGAGCAGGACTTATGCCTATTTAAGTCAATGTTCTAGCTTCAGTACAGACTATGGTGCCTGGCACATAGTAGGTGATCAATTAGCATTTGTTGAGTAAATACAGGATTATGAGGTCTTTTCAGACATTACCAAGAAATTTTAATTTATAGGATGAATCAGTTCTGGAGATCTAATGTATGTCATGGTAATTGTAATTTATAATACTGTATTATATACTTGCAAGTTCCTAAGAGTAGATCTTAAAATTTCTCACCATACAAAAAAAGATTAGTATGTTAGATGATGGATATATTAACTAATCTTATTTTGGTAGTTATTTCACTATATATACATGTAACAAATCATCATATAGTACATCTTAAATTTATACAATGTCATATGTCAATTATATCTCAATAAATCTGAAAAATAAAAATTAAGGTATATTATATTTTAAAACATGTCAAAAATATAAATAAATAAGGGGTACCTGGGTGGCTCAGTTAGTTAACCATCTGACTCTTAACCTCAGCTGAGGTCATGATCTCAGGGTCTTCGGAATCTAGCCTCAAGTTGGGCTCTGCACTCAGCAGGGAGTTTGGTTTTCTCCTTCTTCCCCTCTGCGTCCCTCCCCCTGCTCTCTCTCTCTCTCAGATAAATAAATAAATCTTTTTAAAAACAACTAACTAACTAAATAAAAATATATGAATTCAAGTTTAATTTGATCTTTTATTTTCAACTAATTTTGAATTAAACATTTTCATTATAAGTTAATATTACTGCAAATTGGGTCATTGAAGGCCAAAATTTTATAATATACAGAATAGATTATAGCCATGAAATTCTATATGGCCAGAAAAACATAATTGATTAAAAGAGCCACTGTTCTTCAAACTTATTTCTATCAATAATTCCTTGAGGACTATGCAAAGAAATGTATCAATTCTATCCTGTTATTGTATCCAATTTGCAGTACTTTCAAAGATATAGATATAAAAGCAATAAGATTTTATTGTGTGGACAGTTAGAAATCTTCTGGAATCCTAGAGAAGGATACAATATTTGAGAAAGCAGGTGCACTTAAAAATATATAAAAATATATACAATGAAACTATAAATCAGTTTCCAAATGGATATTGTCATGCGATTAATCCCTGTTAAAAATGTTCAACATGTTAAATGGTTATAATATGCACTTTTGTATTATTTTAAAATATTCAAGTTTCATAAACTTTGGCACAGAGAAAAGGCCACCTACAGGTTTAATGAGACTCATAAAAACAAGTTAGTTTATACGAAAATATATACAATGAAAATATAAATCAGTTTCCAAATGGATATGATCATGGGATTAATTCTTGTTAAAAATGTTCAGCATGTTAAATGGGGTTATAATATGCATGTTTGTATTGTTTAGAGTATTCAAGCATCCTAGATGTTGGGGTAAAGACAACCTACAGGTTGGATGACACTCATAAAAAAATGTTAGTTTATGAAAGACAATCAAAATGCATCAGATATGTTAATTTAATAAAATATCTAAGCAAGGACCTTATGAAACAGAGGCAGCATTTATCTAATTTATTAAATGCATACAGTTAGTATAGTAATAGTATAGCAATCTATAAAATACACAAAAGATAAATAAAGAGAAATACACAGTCATAAATGACAGAATTGGAAAAATTAGATTATAATCATGCCACAGCTGGTTTGATAGCCTTGTGACCCTAAGTCAGCCCCCTATTTGGTGAAACCAGTGATGGCCAAGTGTACTTTTGCCTGTGTCTTACCATTAGGCAAGTGTGTGTTGTTAGTTGATGGGCTCCTTACTCTATCAGCACTGCATCACGTTGGAAGGCTGATGTCATTGAAAGAAGAGGCTGCATTAGCATCCTGTAGCCCAGAACCAAGGTAGTGTTGCCTTTCTACTCATACCCTGTCCTAAGTAACTTAACCTACCCTACTCTTCTTTCTGTCTGAAATCGATGTGAGTTGAGCATTTTAATTTGATCCATGGCCCTTTCTGTTCTGTGACTTTTGAGATGATTGACTGGTGGCTGGTGGTTTACTTGGAGGCTTTAAGTCCATCGAAGTAATTGAAGATCTGCTTTAATTTTGCAACTTCATTTGCAATTTAAGAAATGTTGCAAAATTTTCATATAAAAAATAAACTGTAAGAAGATAATTCCATGCACCATTTTGAACAGAAGAAAAAAGAAGTAATATTTGTCTTACTTGTAATGAGTTTTTCAATTAAAGAATCCTTTTTTTGTTTGTTTTTGGTTTTGTTTCTTGCTTTGTTATTGCTGTTTGTTTTTTCAATGTAAAGAGGAAAGAAATTTTAAGTTGAGCAGTTACTACTTCTGATACTGATCTGTTTGCTTGTGTTCAAGTCCCAGCTCTGTTGTTACCGAGTTCTGTCTCCTTGGATAAATTAATAATCTCTTCAAATCTCAATTTTCTCATTGAAATATTGGAGGTAATAGCCTATCCTACTAATATATCCCACTACTATAAACTGTAAAAGTTTAATGAAAAAATGTTTGTAAAATGATTAGCAAAGAGCCTGATACATGAAAGTATCCAATAACACTGACTACCTAAGGTAGAAAAAAATGAATATTTTTTAAATGGGCAAATATTTCAAACTACTATTATAGACAAGGCCATGCTCTTTTGAAGTGGAATAAATATGATAGATAATAAAAATGATAGAATTTTTCGGGCAGTTGGCTGGGCCTGAATAAAATGAATTAGTTCATTATATTCTAAAACTGCAGCTTTTGTAAGTGCTTAGGCCGAGGGTGATTTAACTTCATAGCAGAACTTCTATTTTTGATTTGTCTCAGTAAGGTAAAGATGATGGCCAACAAGAAGTCTAATTTCTTTTACTTTTTTCCTTATCAATAAGTTTAACTTTGTTTTAAATTAGTAGTTTACATTTTATCTATTTATTTATTGTCATTCTTGCAGAGGTAGAGTTAGGTTCCATTTGCTTTATGTGTTTTTTTTTTTTTAGAAGAAACAAGAAAGAAATGTATATAAATCGAAGATTGCAAAAGAAACTTAGTATCTTATAGGTGATCTATAATATTCACATTGTTAAAGATTGTTTTAGATAAAATAGTTCAGAAGCAGATATGAAAAGTGACCTATGTGGTCAAATAAATTTCAGAAATAAGATCAAGTTATATACTATTTTTCTGCAAGCATAGAAAGGACACAAGAATAGAGAGAAACTTGCTCTCAAGGGCTACGCAGGGCCTGGGACTTACCCCACTTAGTAGCTAATAAGCTACCTTGTTAGTTTCATAGATGTTGGCAGAAGATGTAGACTTCTAGGTCAGAGACAATGGACTTTATTACGCATGGAAGAAAACAATAGCAAGGCTTTACGTGCGTAGGTGCTATTTCCCCATGGGAGTAATGCAGGACCAAGGATAGAGGACTCTCCTGTCAGTCAGTTTGGGCAGCGAGAGCAAAATGCCATTATACTGGTAGTTTCAGCAAGATTTTTTTTTTTTCCTTTTTCTCACAGTTCTACAGGCGGAGAAGTTCAAGATCAAGAGCGAGCAGACTTGTTTTTTGGGGAGGCCTCTCTTCCTGGCTTGTAGACAGCTACCATCTCAAACTATGCCCACATGCCTTTCCTTGGTGCAGAGGGAAAGCAAGCCTTGGTGTCTCCTCCCCTTCATAGAAAGGCACTAATCCCATCATGGGAGCTTTACTCTCAGGAATTTATATAATCTAATTACCTCCCAGAGGCTCCACCTCCAAACGCCATTGCCATCGCCGGGGGGTTAGAACTTCGACATAAACGAATACCTTGTTCAACTGGGCTTCCCTTTATTGTTCTTTGCAAATAGTGCGTTTTTTACAAATTGAAAATGTCTGGCGACCCTGTGTCAAGCACCTCCATCAGAGCCATTTTCCCAACAGCATTTGCTCACTTCGTGTCTCTGTGCCACCTTCTGGTAATTCTCAAACTATTTCAAACTTTTCCATTATTATAATACCGGTTCTGGTGATCTATGATCGGTGACCTGTGATGTTGCTGTTGTAATTGTTTTGGGGGGCTACCAACTGCACCCAAATATGATGGTGAACGTCATACATGGTTTGTGTGCACTGACTGTTCTACCCACTGGCTCTTCCTCCATCTATTCCTTAAAACATAGTGACATTAAAATTAAACAAATTAATAACCCTACAATTCTAAGTATTCAAGTGCAAGTAAGAGTCAATGAGGCAAATATTATTGCTGTCTTACTTTAAGAAACAGCCACAGCCACCCCAATGTTCAGCAAGCACCGTCCTCATCAGTCAGCAGCCATGAATACCGAGGAAAGACTCTCTACCAGCAAAAAAAGATTACAACTTGCTGAAAGCTCAGGTGATGGTTAGCATTTTTTAGCAATCAAGTATTTTTCAATTAAGGTATGTGCATTGTGGGTTTTTTTAAAGAGATAATGCTATTGTACACTTAATAGACTACAGTATACTATAAATATAACTTTTATATGCACTGAAAAATAAAAACGTCATTTGACTCTCTTTATTGCAATATTCTCTTCATTATGGTGGTCTGAAACTGAGTGCACAATATCTCTGAGGTTTGTCTGTATGAACTTTGTTGGGACACAATCATTCAGTCCATAACATCTGTACATCCACTGGATTGTGTTACTGTTCAGTGTTTTTACAGCAACCAGTAGCAAGATTTCTCTTTGTCCAGGGGAAGAAGTTACATCATCCCTGAGGTTTGCTTGCTGCAAACACAGCTGGGTAACTGTCTCAGGTAAAGATGGTCAGATCTAGTCATTCTTGTTATATTATAATCAGGAAGAACAAGCAGGGACAATGATGGCCCTTTGTAGACTACCTCTCCTAACATTAGCCAAAGTTTAGAACTTGAATAAAACTGTAAGTTGAAAAACAACAACAGCAGCAGCAACAACAACAACAACGAAAACCATTATCCTCTACTTCCAGCATTAAGAACAATGACTGGCACATAGTAGGCCAAATACTGATTACCATAATTCAATAATTGAGGAAAAGCTAGTGGACTTAGCACTTAGAGTAGCAGGAGAGGGTTACCTATGGCCACCTACACCCTGTTAGAGAGTTTGGACTTAGTGGAAAATCACTGAAGGTTGTAAGTAAGGAAGGGGCGTGGTCACGTTTACATGTTCTAACAATCACTTTGACCTCAATATAGTGATGGATTTAGGGAGAGCAAGACAAAGACAGAGAGACAAATTAAGAAACTATTGCAATCGAAGAAAGAGATGATGAATAAGGGTCTAAACTAAGGAATTATTATGCAGGACAACATGGAGAGGGATATAAGCAATATTTAGAGAGCAATCAGCAAGACAATGAAGAATGGAATGAGAAGAGAAGGATAGAGATTAAGAAGGTACATAGTAGCCTCACTTGAGATATGCCTTAAGCATGAATCAGGAATTAAGAAGCAGTAGTGGGACTTTTATAATTAGATCCATTGAAATGAATCTATTTCATAAAACAAATTCTATTTTTGTGTCTAATAGATTTCATATATATGTGATTTTTTTCACATCTGACAAACAAAAAATATTTAAGTGTTATCATTATAAATGTCTTTCTGTACAGCAATAGTTTTCTTTCTTAAACCGCCAAAATACAGTTTTAAATTAATTCTCCGTTCTAATCAGATTCTTCCCCTTCTCTGCTTCACTCCTACGCAGATTATTTACAACTATCATATATGTAAGAAAACTGGTCAGCTACATGATTTACCCTTTAAAAGCTAAGCAATTTATTCTTTGGTGATTATATGACTGGTAACCTTGGTTTTGATAAATTACTTTTTGGATTTTATTTCTAAAGCCAGCAGCTTTCTTATATTTGGTTAAAAGACAAAGTGATTTTTAATGATAGCTATAAATAACGTGCCACCAGTTTGAACTAGGAAACCAGTAGCCCCCTTCACCAAAATTTGGTAACATTTTATGGTGAAAAAACAGCATTGAAATGTAAGGAACCTATGCATATATGTGAAAACATATAGTTGTCTGCATAATCTTGAACATTTCCTAAATGCACATTCTATGTATTATCTAATAAATAATTAATGTATCCCTTATTTGATGCACTTTGCTTTATTCCTGCAGTACTCTAGTGTTCCAGATAAATATATTTAATGGAATTAACCCTTCCATTATTTTCAACGGTTTAGGGGGAAACGATGCTGATTTGTTCATTGAAAATTTTATTTTATTGTAGAAAAATGATTTTCCATATTATTTTTGGCAAAATGGAAGAGTTGAGGAGGTTTTGGTTAGGGAGTTAGGGTCCTGGCTTCAATTTAATTATCCTAATATTTCTCAAAACGCTGAAAGGAAAATATTATGATTCTCATTTTAGGCTCCAAGGGGCTAAGTATTTTGCTAATGCCACTTAAACATTTGGGGTTAAACTGAGAGTCAAGTCCTAAAATTCAGACCTAAGAGGTTTCTACCATTAGACTATCAATTGTAAGCAAATAATCTTTGAAATTACATATTTTAAAATACAGGATTAAATATGTCAATATGTATATCCTGAGTAAACCTTTGTTCTGAAATAAATCTCAACTGAGAAATTCTGAGTTAAGAGAAATGAATTTTAACCATACTTAAAATTTAATGAATTTTGTTAGGTGAGGAATAGTGGATAAACAGAATCTCAAAATTATAACTTTTGACTTAATGAAGTTCCTTGGCTCTGTGTAAACATGTATATGTTACAAAATCTGATATGTTTTGACCTGACAGTATATGACTGAAGTCATATAAGTTAATTGAACTGCTTTAAGCATAAAGGTAAATCCAGGCTATTCATAGAAATCCAAATTCTTATTCTCAATATAAACAGAACTTCTTAGACTCACCACTTAATGGCTTTAGATAATAGCTTCTATTTTGTGGTATAAAACCTAAAAACCAAGTATTCCCACTTGAGAGCACAATGAAGACCTGAAACCACCTTCAGTGCTTCCTACTCACATTAGCAAGAATTTACCCTTCAACATGACCTTGCTAGGCCTGGTCATTCTTGTCCAGGCTGAGGAAGAAACGACTTTTAAAATAAGACGATTCTTAATAATGCTGCTTTCGAAGAAGAAATCTCTTAAGTGGATTTAGTTGTCTTTATATAGACATATTATACATTAGTTGTAAGGTAGCTGAAGAATACACAATAACTTTAAGAAAAGCATAAAAACCACCTAGTAAGTCATATATAATTGCCAACAACATTTTGCTTAACTTCCTATATTATATGCATAAAAATATTTAGTAAGAGAAAATTTCTATTTTTTCTGCTTGGAACTTCCAGAAAAAACTTAATCCTCTTTTTCCTTTAGCTATAAACTCACTTCAGCCAAAAAATAAAAAAAATAAAAAAGAAAGAAAGAAAGAAAGAAAAAGAAAAGAGAAAAATAGACATGAATTACGAATCCATACTGTATGTATATATAGTTATTTATAGAGTACAAAATCTCAAAGCACTGTATGTGAGTGTGGGTTGGAGGGTGGGAGATGACAGTTCTTTCTGCTGAAGACATGTTAGGAATCTCTGTCCTTTTGGAGAATCAACACATACAAAACCAAATACCTATATCTGTCTCAGTGGTTCCCAAATTATCTGTATGTTACAATCATCATTCTGATAATCTGAATCTATTCTATTATGTTCAGTTAGCCAGCATATAATACACCATTAGTTTTTGATGTAGTGTTCAACAATTCATCAGTTGCGTATAACACCCAGTGCTCATCACGACATGTGCCCTCCTTAATACCCATCATCCAGTTACCCCAGATTTAGAGTATATACATTGATGCCCTGATTCCATTCTCATAGATTCCAGTGTAACTGATCTTGGGAGTAAGCTAGGATATTGATTTTGAAGCTCTTTAGGTAATTCTATTGTGCAGTGGAATTTGGGAACCACTCATCTATACTATACCATAACTTGCCTCTTTCCATTTAAAAAAAAAGCACATTTGAGATCTTTCCAAATGTTCATTTTTGTTTTTTGTTTTTTACCCGCTTTAATGAACTGTGGTTGACACACAAAAAGCTGTAAATATTTAATGTATACAACTGGATGAGTTTGGAGAGAAGTAGACACTCCCAAAACTGCGATAGAGAAGCTAAAGGGACTCCAGTTTTAGAAAGGCTCCATCTCTGCTGTTTTTCTGCTAGGCCACCTATACTCATGTTCTATATTTTGCATCTGAATAAAACAAAGAAGCTATGTTACCCCTCTAAGGATGAAGCAAGAAAGTTCATCATTCTCTGAGCTTCTCCTAGGCCCCCAAACACCTGAAAACATCTAGGAAAAGCCAGATCCCAAACATGTTTCAGAACATTAGCTGCAAACAAACATTGCTTGATGTTGGTATCAATATCCCCTACCATCAGTAATTTATGCAGTAACACCTGCCATTCACCTGACACTTGCCTTTGATTGAACTTTACCTTGGATTTCCGAAGGAACATGTACCTTGGGCTTCTTTCCAATATAAACTCCTAACCCCAAGCAATGATGATGCTCCTTTCTTTTCCGAATCTCTTGAACACTCTTGTCTGTTCACTGTCACTCGAGCTGTTCAATAAACTCTGTTTTCACTTCCTCCTGACTCAAATTTGATTTCTATCCTGCATGATGCCAAGGACCCTCCTAACTGGTCCTATGAAACACCCGTCTGGGTTCTCGGACCCAGCCTACCTGCATCAAAAACATCATTAAAATCAATGCCATAAACACATCTACCTCTTCCAAAACTTTCTTCCCACCTTCTTTATTATTTCTTTATTAATTATTTGGTGATAAGAATACTTAACATAAGATATAACCTCTTAGCAAATTATTAAGTGTACAATACAGCACTGTTAACTATAGGAACCATGCTGTACACTGGATGTCTAGGACTTACTCATCTTGTACAAATGAAACTTGGTGCTCTTTGACCAATGCCTTCCCGGTTTCCACTCTCTCCAGCCCCTGATAACCATTAATCTACTTTCTGCTTCTATGAATTGAACTATTTTAGATTCTTTGCATAAATGAGATTGCATAATATTTGTTCTTCTGTGTCTTAGCATAATGCCCTCCAAGTTCATCTATGTTGTCACAAATAGTGACAAAAGAATTTCATTCTTTTAAAAGGCTGAATAATATTCCATTGCATGTAAATACCTCATTTTCTTTATTCATTCATCTATCCATGGACTTTCAATTTACTCCCATGTCTTGGCTATATGATAACGCTGCAATAAACGTGGGAACACAGATATCTTTTTGGGATCCTGATTTTAATTCTTTGGCTATATAACCAGAAGAGATTGCTAGATCAGATGATAGTTCTACTTTTAATTTTTTTTGAGGAACCTCCATACCATTTTTTTACAGAAGCGGCACTAATTTACATTCCCACCAACAGCGTACAAGTCTTCCCATTTCTCCACATCTTTGTTGATACTTCTTATCTTTTGCCTTTTAGTTTATAAATGCCACCTAATTTTTAAAAGAAAATACACAATTCTCCATTGTTTGGACATACCATGATTTGTTCAACTACTGTCCCAGATTAGGATACTTCATTTGTTTGTAATATTTATTTCATTATGCTCTTATGGAATATATTATTTCATAGATGAATAATATAACTAGAGGATGCATACTTAGAAGAATAATATCTGCATCAAAAATGCATGAGAATTTATGAATTCTGTGAATATTTTGAAATTGTCTTTTAAAATGTGCCTGACCCCCTGCATTATAGAAGAAGGACTGTTTTTTCACAATCCCTTAGTGTTTCTCAAACTCTAATTTGCACATGAATCACCTGGGGATCTTGTTGAGTTGCCGGTTTTGTCAGTTCAGAATAGGGACTGAACTTTAAAAAAAATAAAAAATAGAAAAAAATAAAAATTAAAAAATTTAAAAAAAAAAGAATAGGGCCTGAGATTATGCACTTCAACGTTTCTTCATTCTATGGTTTTTAAGGTGTTATACTGGGATATTTGTTTGGGATTTTTCTACTTACAATAAGTGTTTGCATCTGTAAATCTCCCTCTAGAAACTGTTCTAGCTTGTCTCCTAAGTTGTGCTTCTATCTTCACTCATCTTGAAATATTTCCTAGTTCACCTTGTGTTTTTTTCTACAACCATTGGTTATTTAAGTACTGACTTGCGAGTTTTACAAATGTACTTACATTATTGATTTCTAATTTTTAGTGTAAGTGAAAAAATATTTGGGACATACTTATCCTGAAAAAAGTTATCTGAAATTCAAGTGTAACTGGGCTTCCTTTATTTTATCTGGCACCCTGCAATACCCCACATCACCACCAAATTATGTTAGCTGCAGTCCTTACAAAACCTGAGTCTATCATCCTTCTACTGCTATGATAAGAATTTGAGTTATTAAATGGCCAAATTTAGAGCTACACTTTAATATTTTCATTGAATTTTATTTCACAAATGAGTATCTTTGAACACTTAACTAGATAGTTGTTTTGAATGCATTTAGCGGGGGCGGGGGTGGGCAGAGGGAGAGAAAGAATCTTAAGCAGGCACCATGCCCAATGCAGGGACCCCCCCCACACACACACAACCCAAGGGGCTCAGTGTCATCATGCTGAGATCATGACTTAAGCCAAAATTAAGAGTTACATCCTTAACCAACCGGGCCAGCCAGGCACCCCTGTTTCTAACACATTTTAAAATATTATGTATCTTATATAATTAAATATAGTATACTGGTTAAGTTTATATAAAGAGACATGCCATCATCAAAATTGCCAGACTAAGACAGTGAGAATCACAGTTAGATTAATATTTTCAGTTAGCGGTTGCGCACTCAGCCCTACTGTGTTTCATGTACTGCACAAGGCCTTCAGATGCAGGGTAAAGAAAACACAGTTCTGATTTTTTTTTTTTTTTTTTTTAATGTCTGGAAAGGATATGCAGTAGTGTCATACTGATGAGAGAGCAAAAGGCAAGCTGAGGGCAAAATGCAACCTGACATCCCATAAACCAACCCCCTTCCTTAAGGTGGGAGATTATATCTATCTATATCTATATCTATATCTATATCTATATCTATATCTATATCTATATCTATATCTATATCTCTCTATACATAGCATTCCTAGTAACTGCCGAAGAACCAAGGCAGAAGAAAAACAAAGGGTTAACGATGAAGATCACAGTCACATAGGACATGAAACTCCACTATAGTTTGTAACTGTCTTAATGATTTACAAGAAAAACACAAGTTTAATAATAGTCAGACCTCCAGGAACCCATAGACTCAATTTCCTAGAGCCCTAACATTACCTTCACCTCCATAGGATAGAAAATCCTATATAATCAGTCACTCCTCACAATCACAATCAGCTCTTTCTGCCCACGGGTCCTGTCCCCGTGCTATAATATAAACACCTTTTTGCCCTGTAAAACATCTCAAGAATTCTTTCTTGACTGTTGCACTGGATGATCCTGCATCAATACCAAGACATATCAATCTGCAAGTGTAACCCAAATTACTCTTATTAAATGTCAGCAAAAGAACATTAGGTCCCCTCTAAAAATAGTCAGATAAATTCAATTTTTTTGGATGATACATACATATAATTATTGACATGCAATACATAAATATATGTATGATTCTACTACATTTTTCTCCAAATAAGGGCAAAATGATTTTCTCCTATTTCCAGGCAGCTATGCTTTTAGAAATCCTTCAAAATGGTAAGTTTCAGAGAGGTCAGAGACTGAGATTTGATATACCATTAAAAAATATAGGAGGATTTTATATGTCTTTAGATCTTTCAAGCAACCCAGCAGTACTATGATATTTGTAAATGAGCATTTCTATTCTTGCCCAAAATGTCATAGCAAAGGCTTACCAATGCCCAATATTCAGAATGTTTGTCCAGTAAGTAATACACCTCAGCATTTATTAGGGCCTGAAATACAATCTCAAGAATATATGAATCTCCATTTATAAAAATCCAACAATAGTCCTCATATTTTGGTTAATTAATATAAATGATAGTTCTACTAGATTATTAAAATCTTGGCCATAAACTATGAGATGTAATTAGCTCATTCATTGAAGTACATTAGTAAGAGTCTTGGCAGAAAAAAATCAGATAGCATACTCAAATTAGGAGAATTTGAGAGAAGTTTAATACAAGAACTATTTACAAATGGGTGGGAAGGGGTAGTCTAGTACCCTGAAACTAATAATAGGAGTGTTTTCACCTTGTTACTCGAAGGAATGAAGGGAAATAATTACTGGAGCCCAGAGAAGAGATTTGGATAGAGAGATGACCCCTGTGAGAGGAACAGTGGCCCTTTGTGATGGGACACAGGCAGCTCTGGTGACCAGGTTATGTGAGAACCCAGGTCACAAATATGTCAGCCTCATTCTCTCGCTCCCTCTGATCTTTTACATCTCCTGTTTGGCCAAATCCAAACTGAAACAAAAGGACAAGAATTCCCATTGATGTCATTGACATGGAACAGGTTTTCATGGAAAAGCGAATGGAAAATATATAAATTAGAAGTCACCAAGGAAAAGCAGCCATTCGAACTCGATTATTTTGTTTTACTGTACTACTTCATCTGTGTAAACTTGATTAGGTTTTCCTCTTTCTGATGTCAGAATCTGATATTTGGATAAGTTTAGACTAATTTGTCAGAAAATTTTGGAGGAGTAAAAGAAATGGCCTAATATAAAATATTGGATATTAGATCTACATAAAATTCACACTGGGGAGACTGGTAGATCACCATAAAGACAGCCACCCTCAGAGGAGCTGAATTTAAGGAATAGTGAGGGCTTTATGTGACTGCTCTTTAGGGCAGAAGTCCCAACCACATTAGGACATCATGGGCCCCCAAACAAGGCAGCAAGCAACCAAAAAGAGTATCTTAACATAAGTGCCAAATTACAACTTTCAAGAATAAATGCTCATGGCAGGTGGCAACAAATACTCCTCTACAAAAATAGAGTAGGTTCCTATAGCTTGACCAAAATATTTTGTTTTGGCTATCAGTTCATGTGAACACAAACATAAAGCCCCAGAGAAACAAAATTAGCAGACAAAATCTGAAATTCAATAATTCTCTCAAGAGGAAAAATAATATATGTGGAAGTTTAATAATCATATAGCTATCATTTCTGGAATTATTTAAGAGACTGGAAACATATCTTCCCAAGGAGATATTTTAAGCACATATGAAATGGCATAAATATCGTATTATTTTATCATTATAATACATATATTTGCAGATAGTGCCTCTGTAATACCAAACTGAATGTCTAATGAAGAATGTAGCTGTTAAGATTTTCTCTATTAGAGAAGACAGTAAGGGGAAAGCCAGTAAATTTTATTATGAATTACAGGAAGATTCTTCATGACAGAACTGAGTTTTCATGATGTCTGGTTGACCTTTGCAAAATTGATATGTCTTGACATTTAAAAGAGTTCTACAGAATTATGTGCACATGCTCTAACATTATGCAAACTAAAATACATTTGTAATGTTTAAAGCATTTAAAATAATATTATTGTTATAAGAGACTGAGAACACATCTACTTTTAAATACAAGCAGATTTCAGTCTTGGAAAATGAAACAATGACATCTCATTCTAAAGTTGGATCTGAAAGCAAAAAAAGATCAGAAAGTCAAGCTATTGAAATAATGTTACATGTTCTTATTTTACAAAAGAATACTTTAAAGTTTTGACTTGCAGGGTAGAAAGAAAGCAATGTACCACGTTAAAGAGAAAATAGAAAAATTTCATCTTAAGCTACATAAAATTGCTGATATTCAACAAGTTTGACTTGCAAAGGAGACAATTTCAAGTGATATAAAGTGATAGATGATATTTATGGAATGTTTTCTATGTGCCAAGCACTATTCTCAGAACTTTACAGGTTTCCACTCATTGACTGTTCCCCAAGCCTGAAGAGGTTAGTACTGGTAATTTCCACATTTTACAGATAAGAAAATAGACAGCCAAGAAACCAAACAACTCACTCAGGGCTACACCTGTAGCTAATGACAGAGGTTGAACCTGAAGCCAGCCAGTGTGGCTACACAGCTGTTTTTAATTACCATGCTGCTCTGTTTCAAACGGCGGAGTAGGGGCTGAGTTCGTACTTGTTTAAACATCATGGGGGTTATGGTGTGTTTGCTTTGAAATGCTCTTTACCCTTTTATTCAAGGGATTTTCAAGTCTAAAGTGTGGTGAGCAAGCCCGTAGATCAACAGTTTACCCTAAGAAGTATCCTGAGATGATTAATTTAGAGGCAGTGTAAATATAAGACCAAAGGGAACAAAAGACTGAGCCAGAATGTTAAGAATTTTTAGGAAATGTAGACCTTGCTTAACACAGTGACAATGGGAAATGAGCAGGGACATATAGAGGAAACATTGCAAAATAGATATATGGTTTCTGATGGGATAGAACAGTGAATGAGAGAAAGAAAATAAATACTCATCTTCCCATCCTGGTCAACTGAGAACATTATTTTAAAATTGTTAGAAATGGAAAATAAGTATCTTGAAATTGAGGTTATAAGGGAAAAAAAAACATAGTAATGTTTCATATGTTAGCATATCTTATAATAGTTTTTAAGTTTTTAAAGAAATTAAATAAATATGTGTACTATGTGCTTAATGAGTTGTGTCTTCTATTATTTTATAAAAGGTTATAAATTCTTTTCAGAAGCTGAATATGAATATTTGGAATTTGAGTGAGTGACATGATTATTACTGTCTATTCAGCTAAGCTTCTATTTCAAAGAGATTATATTTTTGGAAGTATTTAATTTTGATTTGTATAAGAATTCCCTCTTCAATATTTGGAGTAAAAAATTAAATACTAATAGGGGCGCCTGGGTGGCACAGCGGTTAAGCATCTGCCTTCGGCTCAGGGCGTGATCCCGGCGTGCTGGGATCGAGCCCCACATCAGGCTCTTCCACTGTGAGCCTGCTTCTTCCTCTCCCACTCCCCCTGCTTCTGTTCCCTCTCTCGCTGACTGTCTCTATCTCTGTGGAATAAATAAATAAAATCTTTAAAAAAAAATTAAATACTAATAGCTTGCTCTCATGATTGTTAATAAACATTATAATGCACTTCTCCCCAAATTATTAATATAAATACTGTTCGCTTATGTATATATTTAAAAAGAAGTGAACTGCTGTGATTTTTTTTTTACTTTCAGAATGATGCCTATATTCACATAAATGTGTGTGTGTGTGTATGTGCGTGTAACATTTGAAGGATTCCACATTATTCCTTACTGTTGATTTATTTCAGAAAATTCAATTCCCTAAAAATAAGCATGTACATTTGAGCACACACTTGCAATGATACTCAAACAAACAAAGAACTCAATAACAGGGACCTTGTCACATTCATGCATATGTTTTTCAAGGCCAGCCACAGTCACTGGAATGTGACTGACAAATGTTTCTTGGAAAAAAATAGGGAATCCAGTTGATCCATGGGATAAGTTTGCTCAAGAGAAGCACCTCTCACAAGCAGTGATTCTGTTCTACCTCTTCTTCAGTAGATATTCCTTTGTTTTCATTTTCATTGTTACCTTCCATAGCACCATGAAACACACATGGTTTCTTGAAAGTAGTAAGTGCCTATAATACATTTCTGGGCTAACTCTATCCAAAGTAAAATTATTCACAAACCTACATGTCTCCTCTCTTTTTTCTCTAGAGGAGGTAACATTATCTGCTCTCTGGCAGGAGGAATAACAAAAAATCTGACTTGTGAAAGCCTGGAATTCAATGGCCTTATATTTCTCAGTGGATTGAGTTATCGATTCTTCCACCATGATGTGGCCTCATCTTCTTTTTCTTTATTTCATGTGGGGAATGTCCCAATGCCCTGTCTTAAGCATTCTGCCTTTATTCATTGATCATACATGTATGGGTGGGCTCTGAGCATCTACAGACAGTAATGGACATTCGCATTTACTCATGGTGTCAACAGTTTGGTGACTGAGGTGGTTGACATGACAGCTCTGAAATAGACACCTGCTATATTCCATTCAGGGGTGATTGATGGGGAACATTAAGGAATAAGAGAATTACTTTGGCACTAGTTCCAAGATACGCTATTGAATTGAGCTCTCACTAAGAATTATCAACAACAGTGATTGTTGGGCACTTTTGAGCAGTTATATATTTTGAGACTTTTAGTTAAATATCTTCTCATTGTATTCTCTCCTTCACTTACGTCTCAGAAGGGAGGAGGAAACAACATCAATATTCTTTCATTATCCAGGCCCTGGTCCTTTAAAAATGAGCCATTGTGTCAGTTTCTCTCAATGAAATTCAGCATTTGCAACCCCATTAACCCTGACTTTCAGAGCATTTCATAAGAGTGGATACAATAATAATAATCATCATAATAGTCACAGGTTTTGTGAATGCCTACAATGTGTCTACCACATCTTATTATGTGTCTGAGTTTGTTTGCATTAATTAATCATCAAAATAATCCCATGAAAAATTCTAATGTAGTCTATTTGTAACTTTATTTCTTACCTTGAAGTATCTGCAGTGAACATGGCAAAATATTAGTGCATATGTATTGCCATATTGCCATGGTGGTAGATTTTTAAAAATGTTTTAATATAATAATAATATGAACACATATTAAACCCCAACTAGGTTTGTCAAATTTTGGTGTTTCACTTCCTTTTTGTTTTCATTAAAGAACTTAATTGAGTACGTAAATTCCCTACTGTCGTTGACAGTATAAAATGTATCTCTTTAAGTAAAGTGTTAATCATGGCCAGTTTAAAACAGAAATAGTTAGGAGTCTATATTCCCATTTTCTTTGGATTGGAATGAATGCCTTGGGAGTTTAAGTATTCCTAAAGGGCACTAGGGGAGCAGCATGACCACCATCTGCTCTCCCTGGTCCCTGCTGAGCCTTACTGTCAGGCTTTTTGTTTTGGGTGTCTGACAGTCATGCCCTTATCATAGACCGACTCCTAAAGTGCAACATGTCGCACCACAGAATCCTGTTGTGGGATGCATGAATACCATATTCTTATTGTCCTGTTCATAGTCCAGTCAGCCTTCTATAAATTATCTTGGTGATCTTGGAAATCCTCTACTTCTTTTTGTCAGCATGCTGAGATTCGCCTATATCTTCAAATTTCTCCATATCTATCCCGGTTATCTTCTTCAGCTAAAGCTATGCTAAAATCAAATTGCCATGAAAGTTCAGTACCATATGGGCTGGAGAGGATCTCTAGGAATAATCTGATCTTCTGAGGCTATGCCTGAGGAGGAAGGTACACACGTGCTCTAGGATTTCCCAAATCTATTTAGAGCTATCATTCCTATGGTTTGTGTTTGTATAGAAGCAAGGTGAAGACTGATTTTCACACTTCTTCTCTTACTCTTACATTTTCCTATGGTTTGTAAACCTCTTCTTCCAGTTTGTTGGATAAATTCTTGTTTACTTTCAAGCAAGAGGAAGATCTATTAACCGCAGTACATACTTATTCCTTCTATGTATACCTTTCTGCTCAGTCCTCTAAATTTCACTTTCAAGATTTAAATCCTGGCTTTTGAAATTCAAAGAAAAGTCTTTTCTCACTCAACAAAATTCAGCATTTGTAAGCCAATTAATTCTAGCTTTTAGAGAATTTCTCAAGAGTGGATACAACAATAATAAGCATAATGGTAGGCACAGCTTTTATGAATGTTTACCTCATGTCCGTCACTGTCCAAGGATTTTCTCTGTATTAATTACTCATCAAAATAATCCTATGCAGTATATGGTATTATAATCCCATGCCGCACAGATGTGGAGACTGAGACAGGAGGGAAACTACTTGTCCAAATAAGGATGTAGTCAAGATTTGAACCACATATTCTGACTTGGTATCAACTGTTTCTAAAACTACTACTTTATTGTTTCCACCCAAAACTCTATTTTGAAACCTAAGGGTATTCTAATTTGAATTTCTAAAATATCATCTTACCATAGAGTCACAATGTTCAAAGCAAAACTACTGGGGTGGGTCCAGTGTTTAAAATATAACACAGTTAAAAATGCCTTGGTTTAACATGTCTAAATATTTGCTATAGTACTGGTTTTTTCCAGAAAATCTGCTCATGATTGAATGGTATCCTGAGTTGGTCTTATGCTTTTGTGAACACAACAGACAAAGAAATGGCTACTTTCCAGGTCATGAAATTATACTGTAGAAAACCTTGTACAGCAAAACAAAACAAAAGTTTAATTATGTGAGATTTTTCAAATTATAGGGGAACAAAATGTATTAACTATCCAACTATACAGGAATTTAATTATTAGAGAAGGTTTATTTACATTTGGGACATTGTTTTCTCTGTTACTGGCAATATACATTCAAACTTACTTTACTTTGTTTGCTTTTATTATATGATTCTATATGAATGTAGACTTTGTGGTGATCAGGTTAGGATTAGTAAAATCCTAGAAAGAGACAAACTGACAAGGCCCAAGAGAAATAATCAAAGATGTAGGATTTGACTTTGAAAGTTAGTTAGAACTGTAATAATGAGGAATGTCATCTATTTGGTCTAATCAGACATCAGATTTGATTCTCTGATAGAAGTTCTCTCTCCTTCAGATAATGAGACTAGAGGTAGAGCCCTGGGACTGTCACTGTTATTCTGTGACATAATGAGGTCCATGCAGAGGGCACACTGGTAGGAGGAGAACAAATATGAGTGAAATTACGGAAATAAAACAAAATTCTGGTATCATCATAAGCCTCTGGAACAAAGACTATCCACTTTATGAACATTTTGGATACATGAAAATCAGTAACTTCTACGTCCTATTTAATCCAGTACAAGATATATTTTCCCTTAATTTACCGTAAGGAAACATTTTAACTGGATCCTGGAACAGAAGAACTTCAACTTTATAAGGAAAAACACTACAGACTAGACCAAGAAGATATTGACTAACCAAAGGGAAAAGAGAGAGTGCCACAGGGGTGCCCAGGTGGCTCAGTCCATTAAATGTGTGCCTTAGGCTCAGGTCATAATTCTGAGGTCCTGGAATCAAGCCCTGCATCTAGCTCCCTGCTCAGTGGGGAGCCTGCTTCTACCACTCCCCCTGCTTGTACTGTCAGTCTGTCTGTGTGTCTCTCTCTGTCAAATAAATAAATAATAAGTAAGTAAATAAATAAATAAATAAATAAATAACGAGTAGATAAATAAATAAATAATAAATAAAATCTTTTAAAAAATAGTGCCACATTTGCATGTGAGTATAACAGCAGCACACATTAAATATATTTGCAAATGGGTGACAATTGTGTGCAAATAAGGATGGGTATGTGAATGGGTAGAATGTGTTTTAGTGTAACACAATCAGCCAGGGAAGAGATGGTCACATTCCCTTGAAATAGTAAGTCTCTGTACATTAAGGATTTGTGCCAAACCATCTTCTCTGTCATCTTATTCTATTTTTTTAAATGATCATCAAGGATGCAAAGGAGCTAAATGTATATAAATGTAAATATAAATAAATGGAAATGTAAATTGAGAATAGATGGAAAAGTGAAACAGATGAAAAAGACATAATGTAAACTTAGTCATTCAGAAAGAGAATAGACATGTATGATGATGACAATAAGAATATCTTGGAATGAAAATGTTTGTGACGCATCCACATACCAAATTCTGATAGACAGCCATGAGGTTGCTCATTCTCAGGTCAAAGGAGATGCATCTGAAGAACATCAACATTGGTGTGATCGCTGGAACGGGATGAATGATTGAGAATGCCAGTGGAAAGTGGGAGATGGAGACAAGGGGAGTGTTAAAAAGAAAACCTTGGCAAATAACTATCTTGAATTGTATGATAACAAGCAAAACCTATAAGAAGAATTAGAACAAAAGACAGAAAAATCAAGAATTAAAGTTAGTAAAACTCAGAGAAACAAAAAGTCAGGTGTCAAATACTATAGAGTGTAAATAAGGTGAGGATGGGAGAGACGACATGCTAGGTTTGTCAGTTAGTAGGTATTGGTGAACATCTGAGAACAGGACCAGGAGGGGGGTCAAAGAATACTGCAAGCCTAGATGTGCACATGGCAAGGAGAGAATAGACCAAAAGGAGGAGAGGCATTGAGCGCAACTATGCTTTCCAAAGTGTGTGAATGATACAATGGAATGAGCTAGCACAGACAATGGAAATGTGATATCACATCTTACAGGAATAAGTTCATGATGATGCTTAAAAAGGGAGGAATCAATAAAGGGAAGACTGCAGATAAAACAAAGGGAAGACTGTAGGAAGTAGCAAAGGCTGCTTATCATCACAGTATCACCAACATCAAGAATGACATTTGCAAAACATCACCACCACCGCCTCCAAAAACTAAGTCTTATATTCCTTTTCCTTGTAGAAGACTGCAAATATGGATAATACAAAAGTATTTTATTCCAGAATATTATATAATCACAGAGCTCTGTTCTTAAAGAAATTAAATTGAAATTTAAAAAAGCAAACGACATTCCCAAGTTACATTTTTAGAATTTTATGTTTATACCTGTCTTAAATATGTAAAGCAATAAATAAATCATATAACTAATTAGTATGATTTTTAGAAATAGTTTTATAGACTCTTATAATTAAATGATATGTTGTGAAAGGCTCTTTCTTTAAACTTATTTTAATAAAATGTTAATATTGTCTTTCTGACCAACATGCCAAATTGTGGATTTTATTATGTTTATGCATCTGATAAATATATGTTGCTATTTTGATCATAATTATTTTTCTGAAGAACAGTTATAAGCTTTTGAATGTTTTGAATCATATTTTTATTTGAATTTTGAATTAATGTAATTTTAAATACTGTCTTTACTACTCCCTACAATACAATCAAATGCAGGGGCGCCTGGGTGGCACAGTTGGTTGGGTATCCAACTCTTGGTTTCGGCTTAGGTCATGATCTCGGGGTCATAGGACCAAGCCCCACATTGAACCCACATCAGTCTCCTCGCTCAGCATGGAGTCTGCTTGGGATTTTCTGCTCCCTCTCCCCCTTCCCCCACACTTGAGTTCTCTCTCTCTAATAAATAAATCTTTTTTTTTTTTAAGATTTTATTTATTTATTTGACAGATATAGAGACAGCCAGCGAGAGAGGGAACACAAGCAGGGGGAGTGGGAGAGGAAGAAGCAGGCTCATAGCAGAGGAGCCTGATGTGGGGCTCGATCCCATAACACCGGGATCACGCCCTGAGCCGAAGGCAGACGCTTAACCGCTGTGCCACCCAGGTGCCCCTCTAATAAATAAATCTTTAAAAAGAAAAAAATACAATAAAATGCAGAATACAATGTACTTGAAGAATTAAAGCATGAAAGAATGATTTAAAATATCGATAGTTAATTAAGGTGACAAACTATGTAGATCAGATTTATGATTTTATTATTCACTTCTAATTTTAAATCTGTAATTGTGGTTCCACACCTGTTAATAAAGATACAAGAGAGCAGTGGTTTCAGTCACATTTCCAGGGTGTTAAATCACTGCCCTTGAGAAGTACGATTTTCTGGGTTTCTAATATGTGCCCGTATTGATCATTCTGAAGGGGAGGCAGCTTTTCCAATTTCCAATCATGCTTAGAAATCTATAAACATTAAAAATCTTCTAAATTAGGCACTATTGGTTTCCCTGCCATTTTCATTTCCAGTGACTAATGAATATCTAGAATAGGGAGATCATTTCCAGGTAATTACTGAAAGTGAACTGATTTATTAGGCTATGACTTATAATACAAAAATACAATGTGCACTGCATGATTTTGTTATATGAAATTGGGAAGTTCTTTATCAGAAAATCAATAAAATCTTGCAGACTTGCAGTCCTATTTGAATATGAATTCTCTGTTGCTATATAAATTATGTATTAGATATCATAAAATTATATTTCAGATCATGTTTATAGCCAACAAATAATTTTACATAGTTTTAAATAAATACATACAGAGTAAGGATTAATAATTACAGTACATTTCAGGATTTCATTGTTCCTCCAATCACAGAAATTATCTTTGTATTAAGCTCTTAGTGGAGAAAGAGTAACAGTCACATTTTACTTTGTCCTACTCTTAGCTATGCACAGACAATCTGCTTATTACAAATTGTCTTTCCACTACAAGGAGCAATGCATCATCAGTGACTCTAATCTTAATAGAATTATTTTCCTTATGTGGGGCATGGAGTTTTAGGTTTTTAGGGAAATGCATAACTTTGCTCAGCTCTTTCATCATGCCTGTCCTCATAGACAGATAACAAAAACAGGCTTATTATTGTAGCAAATCCAAAATCTTAATGGTAAATTGGGAAGAGGAATGTGTTCTACTTTCCTAATGCTCATAAAATGATCAGTAAATATCTTAATAAATGTTCTGAAATTATGGTTGGTGAATAAAGGTAATTTTGCCTTGTTGCAAAAAGAGAGAGAGAGAGAGAGAGAGAGAAGGATGCTATGAAATGGATAATGTCAAAATTAAAGATAGCCTGGCAATGTCGTATGGACTCAAAAATTGATTTTTTAAAGCTTATTTATTTAGAGAGAGAGGTAGAGAGAGAGCATGAGCTAGGGGAGAGGCAGACACAGAGTGAGAAAGAGAATCCCAAGCAGACTCCACGCTGAGTGCGGAGCCCAACTTGGGGCTCAAACTCATGATCCCAAGATCGTGACCTGAGCCTAAAACAAGAGATGGACTCTTAATTGACTGAATCTCCCAGGTGCTCCAGGACTCAAAAATATTTTAAAAAATGGATGTTGTTCATCAAAATACATGAAAATGAAATTAGCCTAACTAACGATTATTTGATTCAGTGACTATAGAAGTCGATCTGTCCCTTGTGCATAATGGAGTGGTGGTTGTCAACATCGTCTACCTCCACTTCCAGAGACAATCTTTTCTCCAACATATCAGTATTTATCACCTACTATGATTCTTAAAGGTCAAAAATGGCAAAAAACGCTGCCTTTACCTAAAAAATAAAACGGTAATCATAAAAAATTTGGTCTACGCATGATAAAAACAGTACTTTTTCCATACAAGTTTGAGAAGACTCCTCTTAATATTTAAATGTGATCCTTCCCCCTACATTTTAGAAGTTCTGAGAAGCTAACTTCAGGACTTAGGAATTAAACTTTTAGGATTTGGCTATAAAATGGATAGCAGGAAGAGTCGCTGTAGGAAAATCAGTTGCCAAGAGATTATGGCAGTTGTTCAGGTGAGAAAAATCCATGGCTTGGCTATGGCATCAGGATAGAAAGACATGGAAACTCTTTAGAAATATTTAGGAGAATAAATTGGCATTCGGTAGCATGTAAGGTCTTTTCCACCAGGATAGGAAGAACATTGGGTAGCATAGTGACTTACTTACTTACTTACTTACTTACTTACTTACTTACTGAATGAATGAATGAATGAATGAATGAGTAAATAAATCAATGATCATATAATAAGGTGGTAGAATGGATGGAAATGATGGAGAAAAGAAAGAATGTGGAATGATTTCTGGCTTGAGTAACTGTGCATAGTTAGTATGATTTACTAAAATACAGAACATTTGAAGGTTGCCATGAGGTGGGGGTGGTAGCTAAATGTGCTAGTATTATTCTTCCTTATTTAATTTTCCATCCTTTGATGATAATTTTCCCTTTTTAATTTTAGAATATTCCTCATTGCAAATATTCCTCATGGCAAATCAAAGTACATTACTCTTATTGACATATAAAGATGTGAATATATTAAATTTAAAAGCTTCTGCACAGCAAAAGAAACAATTAAAAAAAGACAAGCTATAGAATTGGAGAACATTTTTGCAAACCATATATGGAATAAGGTATCAATATCCAAATTATCTAGCACCCTCAGATACCTCAATAACAATAGCAAAAAAATAATAATCTGATTAAAACATGGACAGAGGAACTAAATAGACATTTTTCCAGAGAAGACATCCAAATGGCCAATAGGTATATGAAAAGATGCTCAATATTCCTAATCATCAGGAAAATACAAATCAAAACCATAATGAAATAACACCTCACACCTGTTAGAATGGTTACGATGAAGAAGAAAAGAGATAACAAGTATTGGTGAGAATGTGGAAAAAGGAAACATTGTACACGGTGGAAGTTAAGTTGATTCAACTACTATGGAAAACCATTTGGAGTTTTCTCAAAAGGTTAAAAATAGATCTAGCAATTCCACTTCTACATGCGTACCCAAAGGAAATGAAAAGAGGACATCAAAGAGATATATATGATCCTATGTTTACTGCAGCATTATTCATAATAGCCAAGATAAGGAAACAACCTAGGTGCCCAACAGCAGATGAACGGATAAGAAGATGTGAGATACACACACACACACACACACACACACACACACACACACACACACACGGAATGTTATTCGGCCATGAGAAAGAAGAACATCCTGCCATTTGTGACAACATGCATAGACCTTGAGCATGTTATGCTAAGTGAGGTAAGTCAGAAAAAGACAAGTACTGTATGATACCATTTATATATGGAATCTAAAAAAGCCCAACTCATAAAAACAGAGAATAAAATGGTGACCACCAGGGGATAGGAGCTGGGGGATAAAACAGATGTTAAAGGTACAAACTTGCAATGAACAGTAAATAAGCCCCGGAGATCTACTGTACGCCAGAGTGTAGAATATAGACAATAGTGTATTACAGTAAACTTGTGAAGAGACTACAATTTAATTATTCCAACTACTAAAAAGAAAGGATAATTATGTAATATGGTGGAGGTGCTAATTATCACAACAATGGCAATCATGTTACAATACATAAAGTAATCCAATTAACAGGTTATACATCTTAAATTTATATAATGTCATAGGTGAAATATAGTTCAATACTAGAAACAAATAAATACAAACAGAAAGAATAAAGATGACAGTTACCTGGCACGGTCTGCACCTCTGTCTTGTGTTTTGCTATCTTCTACTCATTTAGAGTCATTTCCATATGATAAACATCTACATATTTTCCTCATCTCTCTATTACTCTGTTCCCCAGTAACAACTGGTCAATTTTCTCTTCAGTAGAATATTTAAACAACCTTCATGAATATAATTGAAAACCTTTGTCACATTATGATTTCATGAGATAATGGTTCTTTAAATTGAATGTGTCAAATGTAGAAGAGACACAATTTGGAGACTATTGAATTTACTATTCCTATATAGCAAAACTGTTGTTAAATGGTTGTATGATATGGGGCTCATAGCAAAATACACTAAAACTAGTAAAAAAAAAATACGAGTCAGGATGATAAAATGAAAGGGGGGTACATCTAAAATATGTTGATCAAGATGTATTAAAACTTGTCCTGAAATCCCAGGCAAAGAATCTGCAAATGTTAGAAATCAATCCAAAGAAGACATTATTATTCCCCAATACTACCCATTTCTTTGCAAAAGTCAGCTCAGCCCTACTGTTTTCCATCTCTTTACCACACAGCATGTAACAGCACTAGTGACAACAGTATGGCAGCAGGAAGCAGACAATAATGATTTTTACCACCAAACGGAAAGGAAAAGATGGTAAAAGGAATGTAGAGTGATCAAAAAGATTCAAGGGACCTTGCATGATCCCAAGTCTGAATTGTACATTGTGAATAATCCATGTTATCACAGATCACAGGCATTGCTACTCTGCTGTATGTTTCTGAGAAAACTCATTTATTCTATTCATTTTTGTGTGTATTGACATTTAAAAGACATTAAATTAAAAAAAAACTAAAAGGGATTATTTCGAAAACAAAGCATTTAATTAAAGGTTAGAAGACTCTTAAATTCACCTCTTCCTTTCCCAATTCCTTAGAGGTTGCTCCAATTAGATATACCTTTATAGAAGTAAAGTCTATCCACAAAATCCATCTTTTTTCAACCTTTCCTCTGAAAGCGCCCTTTACAATTTTGCTCTAAGGGATGGTTGGCTCTCTCCCTGTAGGGTTCCCAAGCAGTAGAGGATTTTTGTTCTTTTGTTGGCTTGTTTGTTTCCTGTGTATTTTTCTTATCACTGAGCCTGAGAGTAAGGTGGGATTTGTATCCTCCTTGTTCCTCATTGCTTTTCCCAGTCTGTTCTCCATCTTACACAGAGAATTTGATCCCATGTTATAAGATATTATCCTTCAGGATATCCCATTAATGCATCATCTTCTGATACCCTGGTCTCCCCACCCCCCAATTCTTGTTGGTTTTAGCTCCCACTTCACTATCACTTTGCCTGTCAGAATTTTTGATGAGTTCTCAGAGCAAGCAGGAATCCTAACCAGACTTTAGCTTTTCAGTTTCTCAAACTACTGTGAACTTGTCTTGCCCATTCCCAAGCCACTCGGTTCCAGTCATGACCCAGACCTTGTCATTACCTGTAATAATACCTCCTCCATAATCTCAATTTCATGCATCACACTCTGTCGGCTCCAGTCCCTGACTTCTTGCTTGTACTCACTGCCTCAAGCAACCCCACTCTGATAAGCCATCATGCCACCAGGATATATATTTATTGATCCTTCAATATTTTCAATTTCCCTCATCAACCTTATATTTTTCTCTTACATCAGAACCAAACTGAAATTCCATGGTCAGTTGTTTAAATGACTCCCTTGCATGTACTCTCAACTATACCACTCTAATTTTGTCACACACTTGCCTCTACCTTAACTCAAGTTAAATAACTCTTTACTAATCCAGTCCGAACACTGAGATAACTAGAGAAAAACCTATAACCGTGCTGCCTGATCTCATTTTACATTTTCTTTCTATATTCTCTAAACATTAGGGAATTTATTTTTTCCATCCTTTCTTTCCCACTCTCTCAAATGACTATTCTGCACCTTTTCTATAGTCTTCAAAATCCATCTCTTTCCTCATAGTCACATTTAGCTGATGAACTTGCCTCTGAATTCACTGGGAAATGAACTCCAATCAACTGTCCATCATTTAGGTGTCTGTTAACATGCATACTCTGCCTTCACTCCTGTTAGAACATCAAAGGCCAACCCCTCCACTTAGGTATTGGTTACAGTGCCCTCTCACCAGGGTCTTGATCTCCATATAAAATTCTTGGCCAAAGAAAAAGTCTCTTCTTTGATGGACTCAGCCCTTTGCTGGGGGACAAGTGCTGGTAAGCATGAGCAAGATTACCACTCCCACTTGCTCCATGGACTCAGTATGTCTATGCAGTATACACTACAAAACCCTAAGGAGGGCACCTGTCTCTTTCCTACTCAAGAACAACACTCGGACAATTCTCTATTCTATCTCCAATGCCATCGATTTCCTGTCCCTACTACATTATTCCTATCACGCTGTTATTTACTCTACCCTAAAAATATTGTCTATCTTGGCCTGCCTCCTCCTTCCAGTTCCTTACTATTCCTAGTTTCCTGATTACAGCTAAAATTATTAGAAGAGTTTTTATATCTTTCCAACTCTGCTTTTCCCCATCTCTCTCAAATGCACTGTAGTTGGGCATTCTCTTCTTTCACTCCACTGAAACTATTTTTGGTGAAGTCATCAGTCTACTGAGAAAGGCAAGGTCAGTTCTCAGAACTTATGTATCCTTGACACTGTTCATCTCTTCCTGTAAACTCACTTCATAAAAACTACTCTCGGTTTGATCCAATACTTCCTCACGTCTTTTCATTGCCATCCTACCACAGTGGTCCAAGACACCATTAAACTTAACTTGAATTACGGCAGCAGCTGCTTACCTGGTCTCCTTGTCCCCATCCATGTCTCACTGCAAATCATGGTAATACTTTTAGTATATATACATTGATGAAGTTACTTTTCTATTCACAGCCTTCCCTGGTTTCCCATTTCACTCACAGTAAAAGCAAAGTGTACTTACAACCGTGACAAAGAATTGGTAGCTTTACGACCTCTCAGGTCTAATTTCCCTTCAAACTTGCTAACTTTGATCTCCTCTCACAGTTCAATAATACTGACTCTTTTCTCTAACTTAGTTTCTCTTCCTCAAGATAGTTTCAAAATTTAATCCCTCACTCCTTCAAGTCTTTATTCAAACCTCACCTTCACAGTGAGGCCTCCTGCCCAAACTGTGGAGACTTCCATCTCTCTCCCAGGACTCCCAACCACCTGCCCTGCTTTATTTTTGTCCTCAACACTTCTTACTTTTTTACATATTATACTTAATGAATCCTACTCTGAGAATAATTTCATTAAAAGTAAGGAGGGTTTTTCTTTTCCTGTTAATTTCTGTACTTTCTTGAGTTCTTAGAATAGTGTAAGGCACAATAAAAAATCCTTAAATTAATTGGAGTCTATGTATTAGATACTGTTCTAGCCACTGCAACTATGAGGAGAACAACCCATCTTTGTTATTCAGTAGTTTTCTGATGTATTCTAGTTTATATAAGAATTTTTATCTTAAAAAGAAAACTTGATATGTATTATCATACTATACCCAAGTAACAATGACAATGATCAATGTAATAATCATGAATGTTAAATTTTAATGAGGTGCATTTTATAAGTCTGAGTTTATAAAGTTTCCTAATGGATGATTAATGTTTAGGCATAATTTTAAAATTATTTCTATTCCACATACAGTCCCTACTATTTCTAATGAGATATTATCTCTGAATAGTTTCTAAAGTTTCACGATTAATAAAAAATAAAGAAGATTAATCTAAACTATGGACTTTGGATAGTAATGATGTGACAGTGTAGGTTCGCCAGTTGTGACAACTGTACCAGTCTGGTGTGGGATGTCTACAGTGAGAAAGGTTATACATATGTGGGGACAGGAAGCATATGGGAAGCCTCTGAACCTTCCATACCGTTCTGTGAATCTAAAACTGCTCTAAAAATGAAGTTTATTAATTTAAAAAGGAGGGATATAAATAAATATGATTGTAGATTCAATTTGCAAATGACCGTTTGTCAGTCGTACAAACTAAAAATCACCAGGAACAAGGAGAGGGTGGGTATATGCCCTTAGAAAATTACACCTGGAATTCAACCATTGTACTATGCTTTACTTCATTATGATGACTGAGTTATTTCATTGTTATTAAAACATATCAAATTTCAGTACTATTTTGCTACACAATGTGGGATCTTTTTGATACATAAATGTATATGCGTTATACATAACCAAGTTTTTAAAACCTGCTCTTTATTTTTTACTATTTGCATCATCTTTAGAAGTATATTTTAATCAATGTATATAATATTTTTAAATTAGTAATATCATGCGTTAAACACTTGCTGTATTATAGGCATTGTAATGAGCATATTATCTCATTTAAATCACAGAATAATCCATATGAAAGTTAGGAGTAGTTATAAGTATTACAATTATACAGTAAAAAAAAGCATTAAAGCATTGAGTAATTCAACATTATGTTCATGATGAGTTGGAGAAATGAAATTCAAAAATCTGACTATCTATTGCCACAGGATCTTCATACTCTTAATTCTTTGTGATACTTGCTAATACGACTGTACTGAAGATATTTATTGAAAAACAAATATAGAAAATAACAGAAAATAAAAGTCACTCATGCTCAGTAAGTCAAAATGTTGACATTTCATGTATGTCTTTCCAAATTGATGTTTGACTCTGTATTACTTATGATAATACTTAATATTTTATGTTAGAACTTCTATACTTATTTAGGTATTCTCACCTTTTAAAACTGATAAGATTTTTCCCTTCAGGTATTTTTTAATCTCATTCCATTGTATGGATGTGTGACAACTTCACTAATCACATTTTGACATTTTTCTCCTAATGTGATTAATAATTTTTCTTGTACTCATAACTTTACTTCACTTATGTTTATCATATTCTTAGAATAAACTTATGCTATTAACATTGTTTCATCAGTCCATACCTATTTCTATGGCTTTCTAAATAAATTCCTGTGTCTCCTAAAATGTATCAACTATCAATTTCAGCAACAGCACATTTGTTAGTGTCTATAATTTTTCCCAAAGCAGGTATTATTTTTGTTGCAGTTGTTTTTGTTAATCCTTGACAATTTTGGTAATAGCATCTGAATATCAGATAAACTTGTTTCAGATTAACAGTGAGAAGAGACACTGTTTATAAGAATAGAAGTTATCAGTGTCCTTTAGTTCCTTTTTAATGTACTATTCATTTTTTCCCTTATCTGCCTCAAACTTTGCCTTACTGATTTGTCAATGCTATTTAATAGTAAGAATATAGCCTTTTTGCTTGCCACATAATTTGTGAATCTTTTTTTTCCTTCACATTTGTGAAAACATCATTGTGTTTTCATCATCAACTATGTTGTATTGTGAAATAGTCAGCATACCATTTATGTAGCCAGATGCTTGTGGCATCTTTAGTGTTTAGAAAGATCTTTGCTAAAAAAAAATTAAAATAATTATATTTTCTCCTAACCTTATGATTTTCCATTTACTTCTTTAATCCGACTGAAATTTATTTATCTTCGAAGTGTTAGACCAGAAGTTAATATTTAATTTTAAGTGCATTTAAGTAATTCTTTCAGCTCCGATCATTAATAATTTTTGCTCATTATTGTAGAGTTTAGTCCACTAAGAATTCCAGTCACTTCTTGTAAGCTGACACTCTCTCTTGATTACTTAATTCTCAGAGATTTAGTTGTCTTTGCCTGCTGAGAGGGAAGAGCACGTGGGACCCTGCACTGGCTATGTCAATCAGTTCTCATTCTTAGAATTTTGGAATTGGCTCTTAGAGACTATAGTTAACTTATTTAATGTTGGCCACCAAAGGAAAACCAGGTCAAAACCATAGGACTGAAGACACCATTTTCCACATGAAGAAGTTGATCTACAGAGTTAGAAATTATATAATAAAATAAATGCCTAAAAAGAAGTAGTGATAGATCTTTGTCTTAAGGAGAGAAGGTAAATCAGGGAAAGCAGCTGCTGTCAACCTTGGTGGATGTCCAGGATATTTGCCATTTATTGAGAGCAGGATATGCAGTATGTGCTGAGAGGTATCCTTTTATTGTTCTAATAAATTCTGCTTTTTCACTTAACATTGTAGATTCTCTTCTTTGCGACAAAGTAACCTAATTAAAACTCATTTATACACTTGTGTATTTCTTGAATTTTTCTTCTCATTTATTGTACTCGTTTGTTCTTACAGCAGAACCTCATTATTAAGTAGCAAAACTTCCTCATGCATTTGAATAACAAGCAGGATAAGTAATCATATTTTTCCTTTTTTATGAATATATGTTCATGCATATAATATATATGTTCCTAGTTTTCCCCTGTTGTAGTGAACATCTCTTACATTTGCCTATTAGGAAGAACTTGAGTATTAATCCATCTTGTGGTCAAGTCAAAACAAAATCTACTACATTTTTTATTATATTTGAATTAAATGTATAAAATAATTCAGAAATATTACGTGTTCTACAATATTTATTTTTTAATACAAACGAATAATGCTTCTGTATAAGATTTTAGTTTTTCATTGTGTAAGAACCCATGCATGTTTCATCAATGCTTCAACAAGCATTTACTGAGTTCCTGTGATGTTCCAGCCTTGGCCATGTTAGTAGAGAGAGTTGTAAACAGGACAGACACACTTCTAGACCCAGACAGGTGTTGCCCAGAGTGGGAGTGAAGATGTTAGAGAGTCAATGAATGAGAAGACCTTGGAGAAGAAAATAGAAGCTATATTATTCCAGCCATCATAGGTCAAGTTAAGGGTATCAGTGTAAATGATAAGATTAATTAGTCCTTGATAGGCTTTAAGCCCAGAAGTGACATGATCAACTTTGTATAAGATATATTCATGGACACATATTTTGGTAGCTTTTTTTTGGTATTATAATTTCAAATGGTTAGTGTTGATACATGGAAAGCTATTGATTTTGAATGGCATGTGTGTCATTTATTTATAGTAATCACAACTAAAAGTTTTTCAATTGAATAGGTGTATAATAATATAAATATATATATAATAATGTATGTAAATATAAATGTATGCAATAATATCTTGTATATATATATATACACACAATAGCTCTTATTTTTGCCTATTACATTAATCGGGGTTCAGTCAGGAAAAAAGAACATGCAACTGGGTATTTTGAGGAGAAATATATTTAACAATAGGTATTAGAGGCTTATATAACCATTGGAACTATTGAAGATTGACCATTAAGAGGAAATTTAGATGTGCCTGGAGTGATTCCAGCTGTCTGCAAAGCTAAATGACATGTTTCTCAGGAGAACTCCTTAGAAGAACACCATGAGAAGTACCAACTATTGATCTCAGCTACCTTCTGGTAACAGAATTCTAAATTTGCTTTGGGGAGAAATTCTTGACCTACTTTAAATCCATATGATTTCGGTATACCCCAAACCACAAGTTCTGTTTCCAGAAGTAAGGATGTTGCTATCCATGACTAGCCTTAAAAAGTTATGCAGTCTGCTGGCTACAGTGATTAGTTGAGATTTCCACATATCATCAGGTGGGCCAATTAGTCCCCTCCTATAGATGTTTTTGGTGCATTATGTTCCCTGAAGTTATTCACATAACAGAAAATAATTCTTAGACTGATGTCAGCCATCATTGTCACCACAAGGAAAAACTGCCCGAATAGAAAACCAACATAAAGGAAAACAGAATATAAAGTTGGCCAGAGTCAGATTTTAAAGACGTTTCCGAACAATTCTATTTCGGTAGTGGAGCTAATTTTAGAGTTCAATTTCTCAATTACATTATTCAGTTTTGCTCAAGCCAATTGAATTGGATTTCTTGATTTCCACCAAAAGAATCCCAATTATTAAACCTATTAAGTGTACTTTTATATTATTTTTTAAAAAACACTTGACATTCTATTATTTTAATTAGGATTTCTGCATCTACATTACACATTTAAAATAATTTTTGCTCCCTTTTAAAGTTTCATATGATGTTAAAACAATAACATTACATAACTTATAAAGTTCTCAAACTTTTCTCATTCTAAAAGCTTCTATAGATTGCAATTCTTTAAAATTAAAGTAACTTTAATTTAATCCTACTATCAGACAATTGTTTGCAGGGAAATTCTTCAGCAATTTTAAGTTATGTTGCAGGATTATCACTTTGTTCATATTTTCTATTTCTTACAGAATTTATTTTTGAAATTCAATTCACAGAAGTTTTCAAATATTTTAGTTCACTAGTTGACGATTGAACGTTCCTTGAGTTGGTTTTGGCTGTTTTTAATTTTATTGGATTATATATTTTAGGGATGTTATAGAAGGTTTTCCCCCATAACGTCTATTGGATTGTTTTATAGAAGGAGGCAGGATGTAATTACAACCCCTAGGGAACAATATTCAGTGAGAATGTAAGGAAAATGTGTTTACTCTTTCTAACTCAGCTCTTCCCCCTATTAGGAAAAAATGGCAAAAGTTAAATCTTGGAAATGATCACATGATGGACAGATGTCACATGGGAGACTGTTGCTAAGGTGTCATTCTGACACATGGCAACAATACACTGAAAGCTAATAGGGGGTAGGTGGAAGGAAATGAGGGTTTTCACTCCCTTGTTAGCAGTATCTAGTCTGCCTCATTCTCTCCTTTACGTCAAGCCTCAGGCACTTTGTGACTCTAGCTGTTAATTTCTCTCTCTGTTATTTTCTCTCTCCTGACACCTCTCTTCTCATTCTGTCACTACTACTATACCAGTGTTTTAAGGTTGACTGGTGGCTTGAGTTAGTGAAACTTTTTATTCTGCGGGCTTTCCACTCAAGATGACATGCATGTATTGGTTTCTAGTCACCCAAAGAATTAACTCATTTCTATTGAAAAGGAGGCCAGTTACTGTTCCTTAATATGATACTGGGTGTGGCTTAAACTGCAATATGGACAGGAATATACACTTGACATTGCATGGAACCAAGAATCAAGGCCAAGAGAATATCACATAGACATAAAGGCAAGACCAAAGAGACTAGGTGTCAAAGAGTACTGAATAGTAGATACTTTTTAAACATTAAAATTTGCATATTTTCATATTCAAATATATTTTAATTAACCTCTAAGTACATTTTTTTTTAAGATTTTATTTATTTAGTTGACAGAGATAGAGACAGCCAGCGAGAGAGGGAACACAAGCAGGGGGAGTGGGAGAGGAAGAAGCAGGCTCCTAGCAGAGGAGCCTGATGTGGGGCTTGATCCCATAATGCCGGGATCACTCCCTGAACCGAAGGCAGACGCTTAACGCCTGCGCCACCCAGGCACCCCCCTAAGTACATTTTTATTGTTTCTATTTAATTAAAAATTTATTGGTTCTTGATTTTTATCTATTTGAGGATTTATTCCATCTTCTCCTACAGAAAAGAATTTCAATTACAAACCTCACTGATAGACTCAATTATTGGCAAGGTTTTAAACAGCTAGATATATATAATTGTCCCAATTACGTCCCACATAACTTTCTAATTTTTCACTTTTCACTAATAAATTGTAGCTACTTCTGGAATGAAATGCAAAAGTTCACAATTTCAATATAAAATTAACCAAATCAAATAATGACTAAGAACATCCTAGCTAATTGATTAAATGTATATATCACATATCTTATGTACCATACAAACCAATTTCTAATTTTAGTATTCCCAACATATAGAAAATAATTATGGGTTTTGAAATACTACATCCAGTCTTTGTTATATCTCAGAGCCAATTAACTCTACCTAAGTTATTAGGAAATGCCAAGAGCTGTCTGGTATCTCAGCTTCCAAATTATTATAATGGGATATTAATACTTCCAGATTTAAAAGAAATTTTTTAAATGAAAATAAGAAGAACTTAACTCTTTGTTATCAGAAAATCTTTAAAAGTATAGGAAATTCAAAAACATGAGGATATATATTTTTTCACTATAATGGCCATGGTTTTATTTTCTTTACATCCTCCTAACTCACACAAAAGCATATTCCTAGTACATGATCCGCATAAGTAGTTATGAAATCTGTTCTCAAGAATTTTGAAAGAATAATTATATCATTTAAAAAGATGTTCTTGCTAATGTACTTGCTCATTTCTTCCTTTTAACATTCTCTAAATTGTCTCATCAAGTGTATTACATCATAAATGCACATTATGACTTTGAGCACACATGGTTAATATTTCCGAAGGACAAAAGTTTTTCATGTTAGTCTAATTCTATATTGGTCAATTTGAGATAATATAAATTAAAAGAAAGTTAAACACCTTTAAGACTTCAAACATTTTTCTCATTTTTTGTTAGTATCCAGGTCTTATATTTTCATATTTTATTGTAATCATACTTAAAAGGAAGAAACCACTAAATCTTCTTTCAAACTCACTTATATAATCACAAATACCACTCACATATGACCTGAAATTTATTACTACAAGCACAAACACTGGCAATTTGTGGAATGGGTATTCATACATTGTAGATTGCAATTTCTATGTTAAGTGTTGGCTACTATGTTAAATACCAAGAAACAAGCATCTACCTATATTATATGTTTTTTTTTTAAAGATTTTATTTATTTATTTGACAGAGATAGAGACAGCCAGCGAGAGAAGGAACACAAGCAGGGGGAGTGGGAGAGGAAGAAGCAGGCTCATAGCAGAAGAGCCTGATGTGGGGCTCGATCCCATAATGCCGGGATCACGCCCTGAGCCGAAGGCAGACGCTTAACCGCTGTGCCACCCAGGCGCCCCAGCATCTACCTATATTATATATTTAACTTTTTAATAGTGCATTTTAAATTGTACCTGAGTGATAAATACAAGTATGATAAATTATTTTCCATAATGTAATGTAAAGTAAGATGACATTAATAATATAACTTACTGTGTTTATAAAAATACAATATGTGAGATCCCAAAATCTTTTAAGGGATTATGAAAAACTACATATGTTAATTTTGTGTAAGTGTGTGTATTGTGTGTGCATTACAAATATATGCATTCATATGCATATATGTCATTATAAACAAACTAACATTCACCCAGTTCATTGCCTTCCATTTCAAATGAATTCAACTTCTCATTTTTTTCTACATATATGTCATTATCACTTTTTCCATCTGTATCTATCTACAGAAATGATGTGATGCCATACTGAATTTACCCTGCTTATCAGGCCTATTTGTGGGAAATTTTGTTTTGCTTCCTCTTTAAGCATATCTCTATGTTTTCAGAGATTAATTTGAAGATAAGTTGTGGGAACAAAATGGAATAGCTTGTAGGGAACAGTAGGGAAGAGATGTCATTGGTTTTTTTTTTTTTTTTTTTTTTAAGATTTTATTTATTTATTTGACAGAGACAGCCAGCGAGAGAGGGAACACAAGCAGGGGGAGTGGGAGAGGAAGAAGCAGGCTCCCAGCGGAAGAGCCTGATGTGGGGCTCGATCCCAGAACACTGGGATCACGCCCTGAGCCGAAGGCAGACGCTTAACGACTGTGCCACCCAGGAGCCCCAAGAGATGCCATTGTTAACAACAGAAATGAGGTAGTAATTTCATAGCACATATAGAATGTGTGGAAATATGATATTTAAACTACTGCATTTTAAGTTTTCTTGGAAACACATATAAGAGAGTTTAAACAAAAGAAGTGATGCCATGGGCTCCATTGGGTGATTTGGGAATCCTCTTGCCACTGAACCTACCAAGAAGGGGCTTGTTCTTTTGACTGACTGATTCTGATTATCAAGGGGAAAGTATGTTGCTATACCATATTGAGTGCAGAAAAGAACATTTCTGGAACCTATGGGATCTTCTGATGTCTTCTTCTAATCTCAGGTCCTATTGTATATGTGAATGGAAGACTAGATAAACCTAAAATAGACAATACTAAAAAGAACTCTCAACTTCAAAATAGAAGTTTTGGGTCAATTCCTGAAGTCAAAAATCCTAAAAAGTTTAAGTAATGTCTAATAGCAAAATTAATATGGTTTGGAAAGATGAAGAATTAAGTTATAAAGACCAACTCCAGTCTTGTAAACTGTGACTAAGTTAAAGATAATTGAATAGAAAATGCTTCACTTATTATATGAACATGGCATGTTAAATATTTTCTATCCACATTTGCACTTATATAAATTTTACTCTAATTTCCCCTTATTTTAAAAACATTTAATTGATAATGTTCATCTTTATGATTTAATGTACAGGTTTCTGGATATTAAAATGGCGATGTGATCAAATTAGGTTGAGAATGGATATTACTGAGAGATATAAACAGAACTGATGGGTTTTGGATCTCCTTTTTTTGACAAGAGTTAGTACGTTTTCATTAACATGAAGAAGACCTCGTTGCATTAGATGGGACCATGTTGCTTTTCCTATTGCTGTTTTCACATTTAAATATATATAAAAGTGGTGTGGATTAACATTCAATAGTACAGAGATGGATTATACTGTCTACCAGATTTGGGCAAAAATCCAGAAGCTGGAAAATTAAAAACTAACTGTATTACCTAGATGCTGTTACTCAGATTCTAGACAAGATATGGTTTTGTCCATTGGGTGAATTGACAGGAAAACTGCAAATGGTGGCAGGGAGATAGAGGAAGCTCTTCCCGGAGTGATTGTGGATGAGGGCGAGGCTACAGGAGACGGCAGTGTTTGTAGGACTAAAACCCATGTTGTCTGACTTGCAACAGTTTGTGAGTGGCAGGCACCTGGGACAGAGGTGCCACTGGCTTCAGTGACTGCAAGTTTCCCAGCCTCTGAATCATCACTGTTAGTAGGGCCTTGAAACAAAATGTCCTATGGCAGGCCTGAGTTCTCCCCTCTGACCCTTCAGGGATGTTGATGAACCTAAATTTCTTATTTATCTGTTCTTAAAACAAAACCCAGAGATTTCTCCTTCCTACACCAAATCCTGATTCAAATAAATATTTTTAACCATATAGCAAGAGGATTCAGAATTTATTCTCTATTTGTCAAGGAAAAATACTGGCATCATGGGACTAGACCAATAACATTTATTTTATTTATTTTAGTAATATTTATAAGTGATAAGAAATGTATTTGTTTTTTAATCTGAATATATAATAGTACATACAAACATAGTTGTCACTTAATAAATATTTTCTATGCAAAGGCATGTTTTCAGGCATCTTCCTCTTTCCCTAATGTCTTAGATTTACATAAATGTGGCTTTTATTTAGAAATTAAAAATAACTAATTTTATTATTTCCCCTTCAAGTAATAATTTTAACTCGCTATTAAATTTTAAGGACAACTAACTCCATGTTCATAAAATATCAGATTTCAGCATTTGTAAGCTCACTACACCCTAATATTACTATATAGCTACAGTGTCTCAAAGGCTAATTTTATTTCAAAATGTGGAAATATATATCCTCAGGAAAATTTCACGATATCTTCATTATTTAACTGTCTCAATTATGTTAGGTATTTATGAACATAAAATTATGAATTGTATATCCACATATGTACTATTTTATGAAATATTACAGTGCATTTTAAATCACATGACAATGTTCCAGATAACACAACAATATTCTGGCTTTTGCTGGTGTGAAGATTATAAAACATGTTTAGTTTTCTTAAGATTTCTTCAAACTCAATTCAAGATTCTAATGTCAAACCTGAACACGAGATACTACAGCAGCCTACTCAAGCTGTTCAGTGAATTTGGAGTTGCCTTTAGCGATGGCATATCTCTTGCGGGCTGATTGGCTGTCCTACCTGTCATTTCCATGGATGCCATTTCTCTTTTATACCTTGCAATTCTGAAAATGTCATATATTTTGTTTCAGAAAAAAGGGATATTTTTATCCTTTTCAAATTTTAACACGTTAGTATAATTGCAAAAGATCTTTCCTACAGCATAAAATATAATAATAAAAATCTAAGTGTTTGATAGTCATTGGAAATACTTTATCTGTATTTTAAAATACTTATGTATCACTTATAATTTTGAAGTCTATGATAGTATATCAACTCGGTCTGTACATACACATATGTAATAGTACATTCATGTTAAAAATGCTTTGGTTCAAGAAGGAGCACTTGAAGACTTTTCATGTATCCTTTTAAGATATTTCTTCTGACAGACTAGGTGAACCAGTCTTTCACTATGTTCAGCATGGTGTGACATGCAGGGAATGTGGATCCCTTGAATCTTACTTCATAATGGGAGCTTTCAACATTTAGAGCAAATGATGGTTTCAAAAACTATATTATAAGGTGGCTTTTTAATGGCTTTCCATCTTTTTAAAGTATGTCTTTCCAAAACTATTCAAAACGAATCACATCTATACTGGGCTTAGAACTTAAATAAGTTTGTGGTTGCTTGGATAATAAGTTATCCATAAGCATGTGTTTGTATGAATATATATATGTGTATGTTTCTATATACACATATTTTGGTATGCTTTGTTAACAAATTAAAACTATTGCTTGAAGAGAAAATAAAATTAGTCATTCTTAATTTCTAAATAAAAGTCACATTTATGAAAATATAAGATGTTGGAAAAGGGGAAAGATGCCTGAAAACATGCCTTAGCATAGAAAATATTTATTAATATTTTATTAAAATAAATTAATTAAAAAAGGGAAAAAAAGAAAGTATCTATTAAATGGCAAGTCTGTGCCAAAATAATATAACAAAGAAAATGTGGTTTTAATTTTTATATATTAATTTTAGTGGCAAACTGTGCTTTATACATTTATATTTCGACGTAACCTCTTCAACGGTAAATTCAAGTTACTGAATACTGGCTCGGTATCTCCCAGATGTGGTCAACAAGTTCCCTCCCCCTTTTAGCTAATAGGATTCTGTGCCCACTTTGGAAGGAAAGCAAATGATTCTAAAATATGTTATATTTATTTTTAAAGATGATATGATGGCAGATTTTAGTAAATTGGCCATGATCATATGCCTAGTAGTGGGTATTGAATATTTTGATAAGGAAACTAGCAAAACTTCCAAATGCTATTAAAAAATGATTTCTATTTAAATCTTTTATATGGGTAATTTAATCATTCAGAATGCTTTCTCTGTAAAAATAGTCCTTTATAAAGGCTCAAAAATTTGGATTACTGATATTCTATGACCTATTTGTTAAAGAGTAGTTTATATAATTCACAGTTTGTAATACATCCATAATATTAATTGTATCCTAATTCAAGATTATATATATATACATATATATCTTTTCCAGATTCTCTTTACTATCATTCTTATATTTTTATAAGTAGTTTTGCCTTAGATTAGAAAAAAAGAAATCACATTTTTATTTCTCAAAGTTAATTGAAGTTCTAGAGCTGTGGGTTGAAATTTCATGGCAATTTGTTTTTGAAACAATATGAAATTATGTATCTAACAAAAAAACATGAAAGACAAAATAAACCACAGTTACTGTGGAAATTGAAAATATTAACTTTTATTTAGACTTCCCTTCATGCTTATACGGGCCTTGTTTGTACTCTTAACATTCATGCTCTCTTCTGAACAAAGAGATTCAACTTTACTAAAATATCTAGGGAGAACAGTGAAATATTATTTTCATATACAAACTGAAAAGATCTTTTCTACATGTTCCAACCTATCTAAGAGATTTTGTTTGTTTTTTTAAAGATTCTACTTATTTATTTGAGAGAGAGTAAGAGAGAGAGAGAGCATGAGCAGGTCAGAGGACAGAGGGAGAAGCAGACTCCCCATTGAGCAGGGAACCTGATGCAGGGCTTGACCAGGTCACCGGGACACAGGGATCATGACCTGAGTCGAAGGCAGACGCTTAACCTACTGAGCCACCCAGGCGCCCCCCTAAGAGAGTTTTAATAGTTAGTGATATAATAATTTATTCTTGCTAAATACTGATAGATCGAAACTTTTGATAGATAGTAGTTGGACTCCCTACACCCTTCCAGGACATTTTTTTTTTTGTATGATCAAAAGAGATATAAATCAATGGCTATCATTAGGGTACATCACTTCTAGAAATCATAATATGTTCACGGACTCCAATGGTAACAAATTTAAACTATTTCCTTTTTCTTGTAAGTCATGGCCTACAAGACTGTATAACTCTTCAGTGAGAGACCCAGAAAAATGCTGTGGTTTTAGTCCACCTAACTGCAAACACAGACTTGTTTCAATTTCATCATTCAGCTTTAGTATGAAGAGTTGGGAACACTTCAGGTAAATAATCAAATAATAAAGACAAAGGGAAAAATGGTAATATGTTAATGAAAATACTTAAACTCTACATGGAGAGAGTAAGGCTATCATGGACAAGCTGTACAGAAATCTAAATATTAGTTCAAGAAGGTCAGTACATAGATGGAGGCTGCAGTTTACTTAGTGATTGATTAACGACCTGGAGTTTGAAGTTAAGTTCTGCATCTGCAATTGAGTACCTGCCTGACTTTGGGCCAATTATATTCTTCTCTATGATGCGGTTTTTCATTTTCATAAAGTCATTTAACATTTCTAACCTCATAGAACTCATGTAGGTAAAAAAAAGACATAGCTCGATACCTTGTGCAGACCGAGTACTCATAATTACCTCTCTACGAGGAATAATTTTGAGACCACAAAATGCTAAGTGATGAGCTAATCGTAACATTTTGAAATATTTTAATGGAAAGGAAGTAGATTCTCTTATAAAATTATTAAACAACTTCAAAGTAATATTTACTTTGTTTACATGGCACAACTACATATATGGAATTATAATGTAAACTGAAGGTACGTATGTTTCATTCTCTCAAAACTTTCTGAAAATTAGGATTCTACAGAAAATTAACATTCTAAAACCTGTCTGATTTTTTTTCTATGATGTTTAGGCATATTTTGTGGTTTATTATCAGTCTAAAAAAGTTTTAGTAAACACTATTATCTAAAATTTTCACCATTATTCATGTATCAATTTCTTGAGTTCCCAACTGATATTTCTGCTAGGAAACCAGGAAAATAATATAATAATATGATAAGTTTAGCAATTCTTAACTTTTACACAGGAAAATTTCAGGCAAAGGGACTTGGTAATAAAGTACAGGTCTCTACTTAAATATTGGACTTCCGTTGTCATAATACCCCCCCATCTCCCTATTCTTTCTAACCTAAATTCTGCTGAGTTAATCATGTATCTACTTAATTTTACATAATAGAGTAGTCATGTCTTTTTTTTTAATCTTATTTCAGGTTGGATTTCTTTCTTCTCATAGAAAAACCAAACATATTTACTTTATATTGTTGATAAACAAATCATTTGTATATTGTATGAGCCATACAGCACCTCCCTTTGGGGGTACCATCTTATAAGTCATATTAAACAGTAGCTTTAATTTTTGCTTACATAAAACTGTAATAAAAGTTAGTTATAGATATTACACATAATATACATTTCAAAAGCCCATTATAAGTGATTAATTGATTATAGGGCACTTTGGCTTTCGATGTCACCTTGAATTTCTTTAGGAAAGATAATTGAAAATTGACTGAATATAGACAACTTTAGCATACTAAATTAGCAGTGATTTTAGTTTTCTAACTACTGTCATCTAAAGTAACAAGTTTTGCCACTAAGTATTTCACATTTCTTGAATCTCTCAGAAAAATTGTGTGAAGGTTATAAGGAGTACAAAAGTCTGGAAAGTATATGAAAAAAATATAGTTTTTTTGCATCCTGACATCTTAAATGTTACATGCACGAAATATCATTTATAAAGTTCCATTTTAGTTCTATTTTGGAATAATAAAGTAAGTCACATTTTGTCTTCAAACTTGACAGGAAAGGTTGTTCTTGGCAAAGCTCTGTGTAGATAAATGGCATAATCAGACAAAAATTTATAAGGTATATTTATATAAGATGCTTCAAGTACCTGTAGTTATACAAATAATAACACTAATTAATAATATTGGAATACAAAAAGAATATTAAACTGCATTTAAAAATACAATAAATATTTCAATTCTTCATTTTGTTCTTAGCAATATCATTAGTAATATTTTCATAGCTCCTACCTGCTGTGGTGTGTCTTGTACCCACCACTGGGCATTATTTAGTTATTTCGAGGACTAAACTTTGAAAAGGATAGACGCGCAATGATAGCTCCAAAGAAGACAGCATTTGATCAACGAAAGTTGAAGTGCACTTCAGTAGACAATAAAGAGTTAAAAATGCAACTTCTCTGTCATGTACTGATAATTCTTCAATGCCAAGAAACTATATGTAATATATGGGTTGTACTTTGTTTTGTTTTTCATTGGATTTTCTATTGTAAAAATAAACAAATGCCACCCAAATGAGAACAAACAGAGACTGTTTGTTCAGGGTTTGCTGAGCAAGCAAGTCAGCTACCATCATCTACTTTGGGCAGAGACTCAAAGGTAGGCAGGAGAGTTTGAGAGATTTAGAATAAAAAAAAAAAAGGAAGGAAGGAAGGAAGGAAGGAAGGAAGGAAGGAAAGAAAGAAAGAAAGAAAGAAAGAAAGAAAGAAAGAAAGAAAGAAAGAAAGAAAGAAAGAAAGAAAGAAAGAAAGAAAGAAAGAAAGAAAGAAAGAAAGAAAGAAAGAAAGAAAGAAAGAAAGAAAGAAAGAAAGAAAGAAAGAAAGAAAGAAAGAAAGAAAGAAGGAGGAGGGGAAGGCTTCAGGGTTGCTCTGAACGGAAGGTTTTGAAATGGGGAGCTGAAGTGGAGATAACTGGAAATGAGATATCTGATAGGATCAGTTCTGGAACAGATGTGGCCCTCTGTGATTAGCCCTGCATTAGAAGCTGGAGGAAAAAATTGGGGAATGGGGCAGTCACTGGCCAGGTCCTGACTGCTCCCGGGGCAGCTGCTGCAGACTGTGGTTTGGCTTTCCATGTGGGTAGGTACAGAAGCTGTAGGTCAAAGTTCTACTGTCATATTCAGTCTAGCGACGATCCATTTGTACATTCACTTTCTCATATTACAACGGATGGGAAACTAGTTATACTCTTACTTTGCCCAAACAGAATTACTTCTTAAAAAATTAATAAGTGATTCTAATTAATTCCCAACTTGAAGAGAAGGAAATAGATCATAAAATGAAGACAAAACAAAATCATGACACAAAACTTAAAATAATGCAAACTGAGTGCAGACATTAGAAGTATAAAAGAAGAAGGTGAAGGCAGAAAGGAGTAGGAGAAGTCACAGAAGCAATGATCACCACAGGGATTACTCCCAGTGTTAATAAAATACAAGTTAAAAAGGGTCATCCTAAGATATAAGAGTTGAGGAGGAGGCTTTATATCATTTTTCAGAAATCTAGTTTCAAGACAACACTGTACTATTTTTTCCTTATTATCCTTCTTCGAAAATTCTTGGTGTTAATTTTTCTACATTAATTTCTCTTAGTGTAATGTGTGCTCTTTCAATCTTCAAATAGAGATACATCTCTATTTTAGAATAACTTCCTTTCATTATTTAACCTTATGTTTTTCTGTCTCATTTGTGTTTCTCTCATCTCAAAAATATCTATGCACATTGGATCTTCTTTGTCATATTTATCATTTTCTCTAATATTGATTTTCTTTGTCCTTCCCATTTTATAAATTTATATTTTGTGACTTGTTCAAGTTACTTGTTCAAGTATTCCACACGTCCTAAATGTTTCAGATGCATTAGCAATTACATGGTGACTGTTGTTTCTAATATGCTTTACTTCTATGTTTTATTTCCCATAATTTTTATATTATTTTCTAGGTCCTGCAAGCTCTTTTTTCTTTTTTTTTTTTTTTTCTGTCTGCCTCATAATCTTCTGTGCTGAGCATGGAGCCTGATGCAGGGCTAGATCTCAGAACCCTGAGATCATGACCTGAGCCAAAACCAAGAGTTTGACACTTAACTAACTGTGCCAACCAGGCATTCTTTTTTTTTTTTTTTTTAAATTCTAGTATAGTTAACATACCATGATATATTAGTTTCAGGTTTAAAATCTAGTGATTCAACAATTCTATACATTACTAAGTGCTCATCAACGTAAGTGTACTGTTAATCCCCTCCACCTATTTCGCCCATTCTCCCCAACCTCCTCCCCTCTGGTCACCATCAGTTTGTTTGCTATACTTAAGAGTCTGGGGGTTTTTTGTCTCCTTTTAGTCTTTGTCTATTTCTTTTTTTTTTTTTTTTTTCCACATATGAGTGAAATCATATGGCATTTGTCTTTCTTTCTTGTTTCACTTAGTATATGCCTCCTAGATTGATCGATCTGTTTGCAAAAGGCAAGATTTCACCCTTGAAATGATTGAGTAATTTCCATTGTGTGTGTGTGTGTGTGTGTGTGTGTGTGTGTGTATGAACATCTTCATCCACTCATCAATTGATGGACATTTGGTTTGCTTCCATAAACTGGCTGTTGTAAATAATGCTGCAATCAACATAAGGGTGCAAATATCTTTTCAAATTAGTGTTTTCATTTTCTTTGGGTAAATATTGCCTGCACCAGTTGTACTCCCAACAGTGAGATAGGGTTCTTTTCCTCCACATCCTCACCAACACTCCTTGTTTGTTGTGTTTTTGATGCAGCCATTCCGACAGGTGTGAGGTGATATCTCATTGTGGTTTTGATTTGCACTTCCCTAATGATTAGTGGCATTGAGCATGTATTCATGTGTCTATGGCCATCTGTATGTCTTCTTTGGAGAAATGTCTGCTCATGTCTGCTGCCCGTTTTTAATTGGATTAATCGGTTTTGTTTTGTTTTTCTGGTATAACCATATTGTCTTTCTAAAACATGAAAAAAAATGAGTGGATAAAATACTCATGACATCTTTTTTTAAGGAGAAAAACATAAAGAACTCCAGAATCCAGAATACTTAATTATATTAAATACACAATAGGATATACAATCCTTTTAAGCATTCAATTGATGAAAATTGTGGTAAATAGTCAATCTTCTCGAGCATACAAATGAAGAAAATCTGTGGGATTATTTCAAAGCAAAATTTAATAGGGAATGAATCATAAACATGCTCCTAACATACCTGTATGGCAGTGCGCACCTCAATTCATTAATTTAATAAAGGTTAATTAGTACCTACTACTATGAAGTTACCATTCTCAGGGAATAAAACCGACATCATTGACCTTATGTAGTTTTCACTCTTTTGTGGGTAGGGTGGAGATGGGAGGGCTGATAAAAACAATGAAGATAGCAAATATTTGGGTATGTTAGAAGTAACAAGTTCTCAGAGCAAAATAAAGAAGAAGATGCAGAAGGGGATTGCAGGAAGTGGTGGTGAATGAGCGGCAGCTAAGAGATTTCTCTGAGTGACCTCAGGAGAAGTCCATGGTTGAACAAAGACATTAATGAGAATGAAGAACATAAACCATTCAGAAATTTGGAGGAAAAGTAAATGTCAAAAGGAACAGCCGAACCAAAAGCAGGTGTTCATGTTTGAATTAAAGGCATAAAGGCCAGCAAAGCTGATGTGGGTAAGCAAGAGGGAATTAGCAAAGGAGAGCTCAGGGAGGCAGCAATGACCCTGAGTGTTTCCACCCTCATAAGCATGCCATTGTGAGAACTTTGACTTTACCTCGTCTTTCTTGACAGGAAACCAGTTAATACTGAGTGAATTTAGAATAGTAGAAAACTAGAAAGACCGTTTCGTTTTTGATCTTTCACACACCACTAGCTCCCAGTGAATGTGGACGTTCTAAGAAATAATGTTTAAAAAGTGAAAGAAAAAGCCCCTCATAAGGAATGCTCTATCTTGTCTGTCCAAAAATATTTTACTTAAACAGGGAAATTTTCTTGTTTATTTCCATACTGTATTGATTAATACTAGCTTTACACTACTATGACTTGATGGAATTGCAAGACCCTAAACTATTTTTGTGCCAGTTGAAATGGCTCTCTCTGGCATAAGTTCATGACAAAATGTGTTTTCCAGCATGTAAGTTATCTCTCCTCCTTATATAGGGAAGATAATTGATTGTATGTAGTGAAAATTCCCTATCTGTCTGATGTCCCTTTTCACATCTACTGCCATTCATCTCCCTCATGTTCCCTAACCTTGGGAAATTTTGGAGATTATTTGACCATAATTTCTAATGTAGGAAAAGAGATGCTTACTTATTTTTTAAAAATTCATGTTTTATCTTTGATAAACTGATGACTCTGGAAAGATTAGAGTGATGTTAGCCTTAAATTAACTCTGCTTTTTTATTAATTTTCTCACCATGTAAATGTTATCACAATATTTTAGTTAATAGAAAAATTTTATTTAACTTCTCATGATTGATATTTTTTAAATTATTCCGGTACTATGGTAAGTTAACATTATTTCCACAGGTTACTACAAAAATATCAAATTAGGTTTAATGGACTAAAATTGTAATAATGGATATCTTCTAAAATGTTTAATAGTGTGAATATTATAAGTGCTAGGCTGAAAATGAATTTCTGGATCTTTAGTCAACTTTAAGACTTTGGAGCAATATTAAATCAAGTTCATAAAAAAATTTGGATACCTGGACACTTTCAAAATAAGAAAATGATAGGGGCGCCTGGGTGGCGCAGTCGTTAAGCGTCTGCCTTCAGCTCAGGGCATGATCCTGGCGTTCTGGGATCGAGCCCCACATCAGGCTCCTCCACTGGAAGCCTGCTTCTTCCTCTCCCACTCCCCCTGCTTGTGTTCCCTCTCTTGCTGGCTGTCTCTCTCTGTCAAATAAATAAATAAAATCTTAAAAAAAAAAAAAAAGAAAATGATAAAATCAATGGTCATTAAACATAGTTTTAAATTAAATTCTCCTTTCTTATTTTTATGTATAAAATGGATAAAACTTCACAGGAGCTATAAATGTTTTTAAATGTGTGAACTGTGGAACTTTTGACCTGAACATGAGTTCGGTTTCTGGGTTTAATTACATACTCTAGATCCCTGATTTAGAAGTGCATTTCAAACTGTCCATAATCTTTCTGTCTGCTTCCTTCATGAAACAATAGCTTCTCAAAGATACATATTAACAAACTAAATAATATATGTATACAAATTTAACTGTTGCTCATTAGGATGTTTTGAGGTCCTACACTCACAGTTCCCACTAATCAGTTATTGTGTTATATCATCTACCCAATCCCAATCTGTTCCTGACATGAAGGATTCATATTAGAGTTCTGCAGACCCTAAAACTCTATCCTGCCTTAATGCCTGATTTTGAAACACTACTCAGACTGTCGCAGTGGTATTCTTCCTTACTGCAGCAGATGTAACATACTTACTTTTGCCTGATCAACAGTTTTATAGTAGGCTTCTGAAACCCAATAGTAAAAAAATGCAATGACAATTTGTTAAATGAACTCATGAATGGTATCTTATGCATATAGCAAATTAATAAATACCTAGATGTATGGGAGAAATTTGAGGAGCGAAATAACTTAAGTTTGCCCCTCATGTCACTCTTATAAGGATATGTAGTTTTCATTATCAAACCCAGCTCGATTAGATATGCATTTTCTAGACTTATACTGACCTTACATCCTTATGACATGGTGCAGGTTTTATCAGAAATTTTGAAAAATAATCCCTGTGACTTTGTTATGCAGAAAATGAGCATTTTAATATCAAAGCCAGGTAAATGCCTGTAAGTATTCTTTTCTATGGTGCTATCTTCACTTAATTAAAATGCTGATGATATTTTCCAGAAAGTCACATTTAAATAACTGTTTTCTGTCTGTTCATTTACAGTTTGTATATTATTATCCCTATTGAACTGCTTTGGCTTTTTAGAAATGCAGTAGCATCTATTAAGTAGCTTATGATAGGAGTTTTAGAAAATGGAACTTTTTTGATGCCGATGTGCAAATGCTTGACTAACAATGGCTCAACTATCTCACTTGCACATTCTCCTAACAAATACGGTGTTTCAAGGAAACAAATTCTAGTCTCTAATATACCAGATATCCCTGACTCTAACAGTAATTACAGAAGTGAATGGACCCGGGGCATCTGGGGAAATGGACAGCTCATGGGTCCTCTAAATTACCTTTAACCCGGGAAAAAATAGAATGGCCTGCATCTGGTCTAGAGCATAAACTTGCGATTCATTATCAAGTAATGAAGCTTTGATAAGTTTTGAACATGTTCTGCTCCTTCAGAAGGCATGCTGTGAATGTACTTAAAGCTTCATTAGACAAATATTTTATCCCAGTTAGGAAAACTGACCATACAGAAACAACGATTATGAAGTAGAAGACCCTACTGCTTGCAGATGTGTCAAAATACTGGTACAGGGAAGGTGATCAGAGGAAATTTGGACACATAATTCCAATGGTGTCCATGTGATCAGTGCCTGAAACATAAACCCAAATTATCATTATGGAGTTGAATTACATACAATTTAAATATTAATGTTGATATTACACAGTAATATCTGATATTTAATCAACTAGATTTAGGCTAAGGTGGGATGGGTGAGATAGGTGATGGGGATGAAGAAATGCACTTGTGACAAGCACCGGATGTCGTATGGAAGGATTGAAGGCAGACACTTAACGACTGAGCCACCCAGGCACTCCTGAATATTTCTTGAATTAGTTAATCCATCATGAGGTAGGACTTCCTTTCAAAAACATGTATCTTTAGGGGCGCCTGAGTGGCGCAGTCGTTAAGCGTCTGCCTTTGGCTCAGGGCGTGATCCCAGCGTTTCAGGATCCAGTCCCACATCAGGCTCCTCCGCTGGGAGCCTGCTTCTTCCTCTCCTACTCCCCCTGCTGGTGTTCCCTCTCTCTGGCTGGCTGTCTCTGTCAAATAAATAAATAAAATCTTTAAAAATAAAATAAAATAAAACCATGTATCTTTATAAACACACATGCATGTCTTATTATTTCATGGAACAACAATGAAAAGTGGGTTAAACTGCAGCATTAAATAACAAATAATATTTGCCATTAATCAGAAAGCCAAATAAACTTGACAGACAAAAAAAGGAAACAGAAGGAGTATCATTTAGGAAAAGTCTTTCTGACATTGTTGCTCAGAAATATCCCTGTCAAGTTACCCTAAATATTACTAAATTTACCTTTAGATTAGACTACTTATCTGGAAAAGGACAGAATGTTTAAAGAATGAAGATTTGCTTTCTGTATTTCACATAATCCTTCGACGAACTATGCCTAGGATGACTACTTTCATTGTGCAGTGGATTACTTTTTTTCTAAAGCAAGAAGATGGATGCTTCAGGTGAACGTGCATGGCACACTGCACCTGAGAGAGGGAAAGTATAACACACTGGCAGAGGTCAAAGTGTGTTAGCAGCAACCAAAAACTACCACAAAGTTTTACTTTTATTTACCCATAGTTAAGGCCTAAAGAAAACCTAGTGCTGTCAAGGATGACAGATCTAGAGTCATTGTCCATGTTTCTTCAATGAGCTAGTTAGAATGGGCAGATCAATGAAATGAGACAAGAAATAATTAGCTGGGGAAAATTCTATAAATTCTTGCTTCCTATGGACCTCTTTTTTTTTATTATTATTTCAAGCATGGATGAACCAGTTTTGTAAATGTGTATTCCTTCAAGTACTAACCTAAAAAAACTAATAATAATAATTGTGATGTGTTTGGATTTCAATGATAAATATGGCCATGACTTTGTGGGACAAACAAGGTATATCCTAAGGCAAAGAGATCCTTGGGAAAATCTTGAGAAATTACCAAAGCAGGTCTGTGGAACAGGTTTACCTAAAGGAAGAGGAGATTCATTCAGGGATAGCACATATATAAACTGGAATTGGGCATTTTGATGGGTTGACATTTTTCCATGACAAGTTCAGAACCTTAAGTGATTCTAGAAATGTCAGAAAGGAGCTTAATAGGCTCCTCAATGAAAACATTAACTACACAATTAAACTTAATGAGAATAAATTCTCCTTTTATGAGAAAAAGGTCAGTGCTAGCCTGATCTTAGGGGGGAAAAAAAAAGAATTCAGACACACACAATGAAAGTCAATTAGAGAACTAAAGTTAATGTAGTTCTGTAAAAAGAGAGGTTTTTATCAGCTTTCTCAGCTATTACTTTCATATTAATTTAAATTTGAATTATGAGGAAGTATAGTTTAATAATATCTATAATCTCATAGATAAGCCACATGAACTCAAAGGAACTTCAGGAGCCTAAACATGTAATAACCTAGATCTTCATATCATGTTTTCATACTCTTTCACCAATGACACAATGACATTTAAAAAACTTCATATTATATATAAGTGAAAACCAAGTCCAAAACTAAATGTTCAAGAGTCTTATATATCTATTTCAATGTTAGTTTCATTATTCACTGACCTTCAAATTAATAAAGGCTCACGTTTATTGAGCTCCAAATATGTGATAAACTTGGAATCCTTACAGTAACACTGCTGGGTATGTAATATGATTATTTCATTTTACATGCAAGAGACATCCTACCTCAAAATACTGGTTCACTCAAGTAGCAAGAAGCAAATACTGGATTCTGTTTATTTCCTGGAAGTGTCATAGAAAGTTTTACATTTGATTTCTTGTTTATTTCTGTGGTTTTTTAATCAGTTAAAAATCAGCCATATGAAATTTATATGGATATAATATTTAAGTCACATTTCATAAGGCATATGTTGGTGTGTCTATGCATAATACAATATTGAATAACATAGATAAAGTGACTTTGTGATAAATGAATTACACAGATATTTTGACTATTTGCCTATAATGATAGCTTTGAAAAAGGCTCCAAGAAATCAAAAGTTTTTTCTCACATACTAGCTTATGATCCAGAAACACAGAAATGATATCACTAATAGACAGCATAATATGAGACTATTATGAGACCAGTTGTTTAAAGTGCAATTAAGATTTAGTAGAAATAAAAATCAAAATAATTTTGGGAGATGCAAGAAACTTAATGGAAAAGAACAGTTAAATTAAGTTTAAAAGTTGGATGCAAACGAATGGAAAGCTATACCATGCTCAGGGAATTGAAGAACCAATATTGTTAAAATTTCCTTACCACCCAAAGAAATCTATGAATTTAATGCAATCACTATCAAAATACCAACAACATTTTCCACAGAACTAGAGAAAATAATAACAAAATCAGTATGGAAACACAAAAGACGCCCCGATTGCCAACCAAACTTGAGAAAGAAGAACAAAGCTGGAGATATCACAATACCAGATTTTAAGATATAGTACAACAGCGTAGTAATAAAAAACAGTATAATCCTGGCACAAAAATAGACACATCGATGGAACAGAACAGAAAGCCCAGAAATAGACCCATGCTTTTATGGCTGATTAATCTATGACACAGGAAGCAAAAATATATAATGAGGAAAAGACTATCTCTTCAACAAATGGTGTTGGGAAAACTGGACAGCTATAGGCAAAAGAATGAAACCAGACCATTTTCCTGCATCATACTCAAAAGTAAACTCAAAATGGATTAAAGACCTGGGTGTGAGATCTAAAACCATAAAACTCCTACATGAAAACAGGCAGTAATTTTTTTACTTTAGCTGTAGAAACATTTTTCTACATATTTCTCCTTATGCAAGAAAAGCAAAAGCAAAATTAAACTATTGGGACTAATATAAAAAGCTTTTGTAAAGTGAAGGAAACCATCAACAAAATAAAAAGCCAACCTAATGAAGGGTTTGCAAATGACATAACTGATCAGAGGTTAATATCTAAAATAGATAAAGAATGTACACAACTCAAGACCAAAACACCAAAATAATCCAATTAAAAAATGGGCAGAGAACCTAAATAGATATTTTCCCCAAAAAAACATATGAAGAGCCAACAGACACATAAAAAGCTTCCCATCACTAATCATCAGAGAAATGCAAATTAAAACAATGTGATATCACCTTAAACCTGTCAGAATGTCTAAAATCAGAAAGAGAAGAAATAACAGATGTTGGTGAGAATGTGGGGGGGGGGGAGGAATACTCATACACTGTAAATGAGAAGGCGAATTGGTACAGGAACTATGGCACATAGGGTAGAAGTTCTTCAAAAAATTAAAAATAGAGGTAGCATGTGATCCAGGAATTCCACTATGGTTATTTACCCAAAGAAAACAAAAACACTATATGTTTACTGAAGCACTATTTACAATAGCCAAGATATGGAAGCAGCTCAACAGTCCTTCAAGAGAAGAATGGATAAAGAAGATATGGTATATAAATACAATGGAATATTCCAGGGCCATAAAAAAGATATGAGATCTTAAAATGTGTCAACAACATGGATGGATCTAGAAGGTACAATGCTGAGTGAAATAAGTCAGATAAAGACAAATACCATCTGATTTCACTCAAATGTAGAATTTAAGAAATAAAACAAGCAAACAAAGAAAAAAAAGAGAAAATCGAAAAACAGACTCAAACAAAGAACAAACTGGTGGTTGCCAGAGGGGAGGTAGGTGGGAGGATGGGTGAAATACATAAAGGCAAATAAAAGTACACTTACTGTGAAATAATTTTTTTAATCAATTGGTTTAAAAAAACAGAGACTTTGACAGGTAGAAAAAATGCACAGGTAAGGGGAATTTAAGCAAAGATACCAACAAAATATGAGAGAAATATCAGATTGCTTAGAAGACAAGTTACCTGTGGATAAACAAGAGTATAATAAGGAGAAAATATTTGTTAGAGAAGGTAATATAAAGATTCTAAACAGAAAAGTGATATAATTATACTTGTTTTTGGAAGTGCTGTTAGGACAGGTTCAAGAAATACTAGAGAGATTTCTGTGAGGAAACTTCATGAAAACTAGAGATCACTGTATTTTCCAATTTAACATTTTCTATGATTAAGATGATGTATGTTTCATTAAAGCTTAATTTCCCCTTGTGGTAATATTTTTCCAACACAGCATCATGTCATATTTAAATACAAATATTTTATAATTTCAAATATTACATAATTTTAAATTTCCATATACAATGTTACTAACACATTTTCACCCATTTGGAGTAGTGTTTACCACCTTATATATTATATCACAACTGATTTAAAAGTGGTAATTTTGGGGGGTGCCTGGGTGGCTCAGTCCATTTAGCATTTCAGGTCATGATCCCAGGGTCCTGGGATCGAGCTCCACATCAAGCCCCACATAGGGCTCCCCGCTCAGTGGGGAGTCTGCTTCTCCCTCTCCCTCTGCTCCCTCCCAACTTGTACTCTCTTGCACGTGCTCTCTCTCTCATATAAATAAAAATCTTTAAAATTGGTCTTTTTTTCCATACACCTGCATATTTCATGAAGACAACATATAAAGAAATAACGAAGGTGTAGGTTTGAGAGGTATTTTAAATCTGTGGTCACAAACTGGTGGACCATAGCACAGATCTGGCTTGGAGATGCATTTTCTGCACTTTGTTTCACAAACATTGCAAAATTTCAGATGAAAAGGAAAAAGTCCTGCTTCTCTTTTGAACAACAGGTTGTCTGGCGATACCTAAGCCCCTATTTCTGATGGAAGTAATCATTGGATCTGCAGATAGATTGTACACTCTCTCCACAGTAGGAGTACACTCTCCCATTACACAGACCCTGCCACTGCCTGTACCCCCATACTTAACACTTAAGCCGCCACATGCACATATGTCCCCTGCTGGGCCTCTGTTGGCCTTTAAAATGAAACCTATGATTTACAGAAATAATCAAGACGACATGGCAATTGACCAGGTAAGGAGAGTGAAAAGGGAAAGAAAGGAGACAAATATGATGCTACGTTTTATTTTATTTTGGCTCAAGCAAAAGAGTCACCAAGTTTAAGAGCTTGTTGAAGTCCTGGATTCTCAGCTAACTCCTACCTGTTATGGACATACCCTTACGGTGACCCCCATGATCCCTGCTAGGTGATGTGCATTCCCTTGTGGAAGCCCTTATGCTGAGTGTGTGTGTATGTGGGAACTATGACTTGATTCTAACATAGAGCATACAAAAAAGGTGGTGGGAAACATGTGATCGTGTATCTATAAATATGTGATTAAGTCACACAAGATGTTGGAGTGTTTTACTAGCTTCCTGACCTGAGGATGCAAATGGCTCTGTTGGGGAACGCCATGCCCACAGGGACCTGCAGATGACCTCTAGGAGTTGAAGGCAGCCTCCAGCTGGCAGACCACAGGGAAAGGAAGCCCTTAGTTCCTACAACCACAAGAAACTGAATTCTGCCAACAACCACGGGACTGGGGATGCAGATCCTACCCTAGTTTGTTGAGCCTCCAGATGAGAACTCAGGCCTGGCCGATACCTTGATCGTTGCCCTGTGAGACCCTCTCATAGAGGACCCAGGGAGACCAGGCTCAGACTCTTGACCTAGGGAAACTGTGAGCTACCAAATGTTTGTTGTTGCAAGCTGCTCAGTTTCTGGTAATATTGTCACACAGCAATGAGTATCTAATGCACTACTAATTTTCATTTCTTATATTAAAACACATTTATTCAGAAGTACCTTCCATATCTTTAAGAATATTAGGTAACCCTATTTTACATTTCTAAAAATACTAGTGTTCCTCATTTATAGAAATCTAAAAATATGTGAGGATTTACTTATCATTCATTATTTACTTCAATCTTCTTATAATTATTTGCCAGATCCCTGTCTTCTCCACATATCATGATATAAAGCTATCACATCATTGTTGTTACTTCTTCCATCAGGAGTTTTGTTTGGTTGGTTGCTTGGTTGGTTGGTTGGTTGGTTGGTGTTTTTTTCATTTTCCCACTGCCTTCCATCTGGCTGCACTTGTGACGGCTTTAACTAACAGAATATGACTGAAGTGACAGTGCCACGCCATGCTCTAAGGAAGCACAGGCAGCTTTGTGCAGAGTCTCATAGACAGAGAGAAACTGAGCCCCCACCACAGCTCTGGCTGAGCTCCAGCCATTGGCCAGCAAGAGCTTTGCCAGCTATGTGAAAGAAACAACTTTCTTTCTGAGCATAGACAGAGCCAGGGACAGATTGAGCCAGCCACGGATGACAACACAAAGAGCAGAGGTGAGCTGCCTAAAGAGTTATGTTTTAAAAAATTTTCTTTTTTTAAGCCCACGCCCAGCATGGGTCTTGAACTAACAACCTGAGACTACAAGTCAAATGCTATATTGACTGAGCCAGCCAGGCACCGTTCCAAAAGAGTGACAACCAAATTGCAAAGTCATAAACAAACATGCCGTTTTGAAGTGAAGCCTCTATCTCTTGTGGTAGTTGGTTATACAGTAGACAATCAAAACTTCAAGGACAACATGTATATCCTCAGTGCTTAAAAGTAATTGACACATAGAAGCTCTATCTCTATTTATTGAATAGATTAAGCCATTTTAACTCTCTCTTTTTTTAAAGATTTTATTTATCCATTTAGAGACAGAGAGAGAGAGAACACAAGCAGGAGGGAGAGTCAGAGAGAGAAGCAGACTCCCTGCTGAGCGGGGAACCCAATGTGGGTCTTGAACCCAGGACCTAGAGATCAGGACCTGAGACGAAGGCAGATGGTTAGCCATCTGAGCCATCCAGGCCCCCCTGAACTGTCTTCTTTTAATGGAGATTTACAGGAAGTAATTTAATATTATGATCTGAAATTCTTTAAAAAAAAAGAACTTTTGAATATAGATGTAGTTTTAAATAAATATTTTTATGAGACAATATTTGGATTTGGAGAAGTAGATTACCTCTATAAAGAGGAAAGACTAATTTGTAGAAAGTTTAGAAGATATCACCCTAGTGAAAAAAGATAACAACAAAAATGGAACCTGACAAAAATGGATGGTTTGGGTAGAAAAATATGAGAATTCCATATTCTAGATTTATGTTAATTTTAAAGAACATGTTTTTTTATTACTGTACTTTCAAACTCCAGCTGAGAAATATATCATTATTTGAAAAGGAAAAGTGGATTATTCACCCCATATTTAATGTTTACTGCAGTTTATTTTTTCATAAAGGCATTTTTTGAGCAACTCTTTTCAATGACTTTAGTCAACTATATAATCTTAAATTATTAGTCAACTTAAACATTTTATATATCTTTTCACACAATAGCTAGAAATCTATTAATTTCTGTTACCATTTTGACCATAGTATGGTGCCTTATTATTTACTAGGAAAACATCTCTGGCTTAAGTTTAAATACTTATCTTAATGTTTAAATACTTTCAATATAACAAGGGAAAAAGCATTAAATAAAATAGTGTCACTATAGTGAATATCATTAGATTTATTAAAATAGTGGGGAGATTGGAGAGCAATGAGGGGATCACAATATTCTGTAAAATTCTTCAACAAATTGCAATTATTATTTTTATGTAGTTCATTTACACATATATCCATCTCTGTGAGGATAATAAAACTTCTCCTAGAACACCCTACCATTTTAGAATGCAAGGCTCAGAAATTCAACACGTGCTAATAAGTTTGGTATGTGGGGTATATCTCTAAATTTGATATCTAAATCTTATATATTTTTATGAATAGGCCTGCAATTATTTTATCTGGGGAAATTTTTCTATTAAATTATATTAGTGTATTATATTTTGCATTAGAAAGTCCTACAGTAATGAAACTAGCATGTCTCAAATATGTTGAATACGGTTGAATTTATTTTAGTTGAAGGACAGTTATTAACCATATAAGGAAATAATGTTCTATGTACACATGTTGGGAAATAACACTAAGGTGAGAGGGACTTCAAAATTCAAAATTAATTAATTAGCATGATCCTCTGGCAAGAGCATGACATTTATAGGTATACAAAACTAGTTTTATATAACTACTCCAACTGTGATTCTAGGGAAAATAAGTTATTTTCTATAAGTCCCAGTTCCTTTGTCAATAAAATCAAATTACTTTGGCAATTACAGAAGGTCATTCTGAATAAATTATCTATAAGCTAAAACGTAGGATCTGAATTTTCATAATTATTGTCTCAGTTATTGCATTATTCTATCTCTGCCTGATTCATAGGAAGTTAACTGCAAAAAAAAAAAAAAGTCACACATTCCCACTAAGTGGTCCTAATTGTTTGAAATCTCTTATTCACAGTGATGGGAAATCTGATTCCAATAATCTTCACTCTATTAATAATACTTCAACCTTTGCACAAAAGTTTTTTCTTTGTTTTTTTTTTTTCTTTTAAGATTTTATTTATTTATTCGACAGAGATAGAGACAGCCAGCGAGAGAGGGAACACAAGCAGGGGGAGTGGGAGAGGAAGAAGCAGGCTCCTAGCGGAAGAGTCTGATGTGGGGCTCGATCCCATAACGCCGGGATCACGCCCTGAGCCGAAGGCAGACGCTTAAACGCTGTGCCACCCAGGCGCCCCAAAAGTTTTTTCTTTGAACAGCTGCAGATCATACGATGTTCTTCTATAAGAAGACTCAAAATCATAACAGTAGCAATTCTAAGTTAATTCATAAATTGAGTGCATTTCTATAAAAACACTATTAAATTTATTACCTGGAGCTATCGAAGTTGACTATAAATTTCCTCTTCTCTGGAAGGTTAGACAAGCAGAAATAGCCAGGAAATTTGAAAAAGAGAAGTCATGGGAAAGTGATGACTAGCCATGGAAGATATTTAAAAAGTGTAGTATGTTGTGAGCATAGACAGATAATCCAGTGGAATGTAACAGAGAATGTAAAAATATAAACAAGTACATAAGGCAATTTAGTATGTCATTTTAAAATATCTCAAACTAAAAATATATATATACATAAGTGGCACTGGGATTAATAGGATAGCCACATGGAAAAAGATAAAAGCTGAATCTTCCCTAACACCATACAGCAGTATAAATTTCAAATGAAATGAATTTTAAATTTAAAGGAGAGGTGGAGTAGATGGAGTTGAATTTCAGGTATACCTCATAATCCAGAAGAACAGTTTAAGCCATATAGTTTCATTAAATGGGGTTTTCATGGAAAATATAATAATCAAATGGTAATAACTGACAAGGATAAAATACTTTCATGTTGGATTATATTTATATTACAGCCAAGAGTTAACGAGCTTCTACAGGTAGAGAAAATACCCATAAGTTGACAAATGTATAGCCAGATATTTCAAAGAAAATAAATGTAAATTGTATATAAAATAACAAAGAGAGTCAACATTGGGGTGCCTGAGTACCTCAGTCAGTTAAGTGTCCTACTACTGATCTCAGCTCAGGGCTCCATCACAGGGTTGTGAGGTCAAGCCCTGCGAAGGGCTCCATATTGGGAGTGGAGCTTATTTAAAAATAAATAAATAAGTAAATAAATAAATAAACAGCAAAAAGAGTCAACATTTCTCATAATAAAGGGAATGTTAATAAATACTCCCAGAAAAGACAATTTTTTTAAGCCTACAATGCTGGGAGTGGAAAATGTTTGACAAAATATTCTGTTACCTGAACTATGGGAAGAAAGGCAAATGCATACCTTTGTTGGAATTTAAAAGTAGTGTCACTCCTACAAATGGTGAATAGAATTGTATTCATCTTATAATTTCCAAGCTTGCTAAAAAATTTTATTAAGTATAATCATGCCGTCTCCAAATATACATGTGTGTGTATACATATATTAATTTTCTTATACTCATTCCTCATAAACTTACTCAGTTTGTCTGATCCAACTAAAGTTTCTCATATAACACTGAACAAAAGTGATGATTGCGGAGTCCATGTCTCATTCTTTCTCTTTTAAAGATTTTATTTATTTGACAGAGAGAGAGCACGCGCATGCACGTGCCTGCTCAAGCAGGGGGAGCAGCAGGCAGAGGAAGAGGGAGGGAGCCCGAGGGAGGGCTGGATCCCAGGAGCTGAAGGCAAACGCTTAACCCACTGAGCCACCCAGGTAGGTGCCCCTCCATGTCATTTATCATTTAACTATTAAATGTGCTCATTCCTATAAGGTGTTTTTGCTTTACACTTTTTGTTTCTTGGCAAGTTTGTTTATTTTTCTTATTGGATACCAATCACCATCTTTCTATAGTGTTAAGAGCTTTTATATATTAAAGAAATTATCCATTATTTTTGTGAATTATTTTTAATTATTTTGATGAGTTAGATTTCTCAAAATAATGAAATTTTTCATGCTCAGAATAATCAATTTGTTCTTGCTTTATAATATCCACATTTTGTTTAGGATTTTTGTAACTACATTCATGATAGAATTTGACCTGTGGTTCTTCTTTTGCATGTTAAAATATATATATAACCGATTTTATAACCATGCATTAATGTGACATATTCCATATGGCTGCAAGTTATTTGGAAGTAAAATTCATGTTCTATTTTCATTAATCTTTATACTCTCCTTCCGTCTTCCTATAACTTGCAAAAAAAGGTATTCTAAGAAGCTTAAAAAGTGATACAACTTAGATGCTTCTCCTCTAAGGAGCCTTGGCCTGGACTGTTTCTATATCTGCCCTTCTACTCACAAAGGATCTTTGTTCCCAAATCCCATGACATGTTGAACCTCTCTGTCAGTTTCTCCATTGTCTTTCTTCAATTATGTACAATAATTCCATGTAGATTTCCTTAAATGTTTTATAGATTTAATTAAAAAATGAATGCCATACGTAGCAAAAAAAAGGCTTAGATATTAAGAAGAAAGCTCAAACAATACCAATAAAATGGAGAAAACCTAGAGATTCCAGAGTGCTTGTTAAATGTGAGGAGTCTGGGGTCTGTAAAGATCTTCTGTTTTATTTCATGTATGGCCAAAGGAAGCATGAGAAGCTTAAGTCAGAACAAAGGAATACATAAGAAATCCCAAGAAATAAATTAAAAAAAAAAAAACTCAGTTTCTTAATTATGATTATAAGGAAGTTACACTTTCTGTGGAAATGTCATTCTAGAAATTATCTCAGTAAATTGTCTCATAAACCTATTTATATTTTCCCATGGGGACAATTGTAGAACAAAATTTTGACCAATGGCAAAATTCTACATCAGATCAACTGTAGGAATGATAAACAATGCCTATATGCAGAAATATTCAAGAAGCTGTGTTACTATTACAATGAGAATGTATGCTGCAAGTAGGCAGAGATGTCCACATTGATCAGATAAAGGTCTCAAAGCTACTGTTTATGCATATACAGACAATTAAAATATTTTTATGTTTCTTTGTCCTAAAATTCATGACTGTCACAATAAACATCCATTAGAGAGCACACAAATATTTTTCCCCTTTTAGATGTGTAGAAGTATTTGCAAAGTTAATTTCAATGCTCTATAACTGTTTTAAAAATTTGTGCAACAAACTGGCCTGACCATTTTCAACCTTTAATAACTATTTCTGTAGAAAAAAAAGAAAGGAATTCAAAAGTTTATCTAGAATTCAATCAGAAAATACTTTAAGGGGTGCCTGGGTGGCTCAATGGGTAAAGCATCTGCCTTTGACTCAGGTCATGATCTCAGGGTCTTGGGATCAACCCCCATGTCTGGGCTCCCTGCTCAGCAGGGAGTCTGCTTCTCCCTCTCCCTCTACTGCTCTTCCTGCTTGTGCTTTCTCTTACTCTCTTTCGCAAATAAATACAATCTTTAGGAAAAAAACAAAACAAAACCAAACTTTAAAGTTAGCCATTTTAAACCCAAATATATATTGGAGGCGTTCATCATGATGATAATAATGATAAAATTTGTTACGGTATTTATACAGTATTTCAGATATTTTTATAATGCTTTAGGATGCATTTTCACTAATGGTAAAGTAAAGCTTTTTTCAATATTAAAAGGTAGGCAGAATGGGAAATTGTGCAGTTTAAATTATTCCCCTTAATTGTTTTCTTTTCGTATATATACAGATATGTCCAAGCCTCTTCAATCTTAAAATTCTTCTCTCACCCAATGTATTTTCTAGCTACTTTTCAATATATCTTATCCTCTTCATTTCCAAAATGTTTAACCTGTGTATTCTCATAATTTTCCATAATGCTGAGTAGTGTTTTCCCAAATATTTCTTTTTTTTTTTTAAGATTTTTTATCTATTTGACAGAGATATGGCAAGAAAGGGAACACAAGCAGGCAGAGTGGCAGAGGGAGAAGCAGGCTTCCTGCTGAGCAAGGAGCCCAATGTGGGGCTCAGTCCCAGGACCCTGGGATCATGACCTGAACCAAAGGCAGAAGCTTAACAACTGAGCCACCCAGGCGCCCCATTCCCAAATATTTCTTAACAGGATGACTGACATAAGCCCACTGAGCCCGACATAGGTAAATGAATCAGAATCACACATGGAGTAACAGAACTGTTATTATAATGAATCAGCATGGAAAACTATCAGTATCTTGGACCAGTTTGCTAGTTTGCTGCAACACCAACATCATGCACAGTCATTCTAATTTTAAAAAAGTCAAAATCTTATCCCTTGTGCTCAGTGTGAAGTTTAGATGGCAGGGTCTTTAGGCCTGTGTTTTGTGGATGGTTGACAAGGATTATTTTGGATGTAAGTGATATATCTAAGTGCTGACTCCATGAACATAAATCCAATGTGTGTGTGTACGCGATTAGCACACGTGTATTACATGATCTCTTAGGCTCCACCATATAACATCCTTAGACTTGTACTGAGCCAGTAAGATGATATATTGTTCAATAAAACTTAGAATTAGTAAACATCGGGGAACTTTAAAGTGACAAGTGAAAAGAAGAAAAGATTTTTATTGTTTTAGTTGTGTTTTCAGGTATCTCATTCACCGAAAATCTCTGGCTGTTCCATACACTGTAAGGTTTTTCGTTGGTGATTTGGGATTAGCTGGACATTGTCTTTCTGCACTCCCTCATATTTCATGTATATTTTCTCCTGAACAATTCTCTTAAAGATAACTACATGCTAATTGAGCAAAAATATTTATGGTGGGAAGTGAGAAAAAAAAAAACAATGGAAACTAAGAAAATACTAACACAAATAGGGAAAAGAAACAGCAAGGGAAAGGTAGGACAACTTTGGGTCTAACATATTATATAGCATAGATACATGCCCAAAAGTACTTGTTGAATGAACAGTAACATGGGCCAAAGATGAAATCAATAGATAGTTGTTGAAAAATGTGAATGAATGAATGAAGGAGTCAGTCAACTGTGCAATTGTATTCAGTCCCACCTAGAATCTAAATCTTCCCAGTGGCAGTATTTGACAGGGGAAGACGAGGGAAAGGAACAAGTAAACATCTTCAAAAAATAAAGAAAAAGAAAAAGAAAACCAGAGTCATGACCACTTATTCTCATATGTTACTAAGAGGAAATATTCAAGGAGTACAGTCTTATGCTAAGCAAGCATGCTGAGCACTTCCCTTGGTCATCTGTCCACAAAGTAGTTTGTTTTCCAAGATTCCATTTCCATTCCTCTTTCCTATAGAAACATACAATTTAAATCCAATCCAGACACTTGTGATTATTTGCTACTGATATGTTTTATTCTTTTGAATAAGACCCAACAACTCCCATTTTACAGCTTTTTTACTCTAAACAAACCTAACCTTTCACACTAGGGTTATTTAGCTAATCAGTTGCATCTAGGAAACGATGGATAGCAGTGTATTAAAGAATGTCTACTTTTGTACTTCTTTTCACATGTAGTTTAGAGAATGACTATGAATTTACTTCTTAGCACTGAAGTTAGCAGTTTCCCCAGAGTACATGAAAATTCTTCCTTACAAACCAATGATAGTTCCATGTTTTCCTTTGACGGCTGTTGGCAGACGTCTCACTTTCTCATATATAAACATTTACAATTCTAACATCAGCAGAGCCAGGAAAGCTAAGCCGCTTGACTAATTGACTGGCACTAACATAATTAAACATAGTAAGATCCAGACTGATAGCCACTGAGTGACTTTAACGACTGGCATGTTCATTTTAGTTAATTTGTCATTGAGGCCTTTAACGTAATGGGCTCAACAGAACTCAAAGTTATTATTTTCAAAATTTTCAACATATGGGATATCAGTATTAATATCACCATAAAATTACATATCTAGCAGTGAGTGATAATTTTAAGAGGCTTGCAATACTCATAATGGCGGCTCTATTATAACTTGGAATTCTTTCATTTCGTAGAACATTAGTGAAAAGTAGGATTAGCTGTGGAGAAATTCACTGTTGGCAACTTTTCATTAACACATTAATTCATTTCTTTAATGACTTCCTATATGCATAGGAGTACAACAGGCTTGGAAAAACTATGGTGTGCTGAAAAAATAGATTGGGAAGATCTTATAATCTTATAAAACACAAATATAAAATGCAGGTAAGAATGAGATGGAAAATACATACAGTGAGATAATTTACTGTGAACAATGCACAGGGATCTAAGGGAACATAAACAAAATCATAAATAGGGTGGAAGAGAGGTACTAAGGAAAATTATTCTCATAAAAGTAACTTGGGCCCACTTTTCAAATTGGCAGTTGTCATTTGTTGGGATTGAATAGAAAGGGATAAGACACCAGGGATTTATTGGTGGTTCATGGGCAAATATGGCAGCAGGTAATAAAAGGAGAAATAAACCAAAGTGGAGAAATTTTATATATGAAAAAGTAAATGTTATATACTTTTTTCTACATCATAATTTTTTTTGGTTTCACATTAGCTTGTTATGAAATCAGAAACTGATATTGAATGTATAAGACTATGGTTTGTATGAATATTTATAATAATTCATATATATTGATGCATTATCTTGCTTTATTTTCAGTTTTCCATAAAGATTTCTTAACTCTATAGAGACAGGAAAGAGAATTTGCAATTGCATTTATTCCAAAAGATGCCGAGGAATTTATTTTCAAATAATGCAAACAATTCAAGCATGATTCATTATCCTTTCTCTACAAAGTTCATCAACTACTGTAGTACAATGCTTAGCAGATAATCTTGCAAAGAGTAGGAATTTAACAAAATATATGAACTTTAAAGCACATTTTGCATTCTTTGATTGTGAGAAAGGAAAATTATATATATTTTTCTATAATTCAAGGAATGATGTCTAAACAACCCTGATTATGATTAAATTTACTCTTTGATGATTGCTGCATGATTGGGGATTAGAATACAACCAATTGAATTAACTAGCATTATATTATATTGTAGGTTTCTATTTACTAATAATAGTTTATTTTGCAACTGCTAATTTAAGTCATGAATATAGAAAGCATAAAACTTTAAAAATTATTTGCTTATATGTAATTTCCTTTCTGTAAGAAGTCATGATGACATAAGATATAAAAAGTGTGCAGTGAATAATCGAACAGCAACTACCAATTAATTTTGTTCCTAAAAGCAGATGTTAGCATCCATGGAATAAATTTACTTAATGAACATTTCAGTGAGTATATTAATATTCCAGAAAAAATGACAGGATTTTCAGTTAAAACATCACTTGATTCCCTTGACCAATAATTATTATCAAGTGAATGAAGTGCAATGCAGGCAAAAAATTTGAATCTGGGAGTCTGCATATCAGTAAATATTCAAGAAATAATGGTCTCCTTTATTTTACTAACTTTGTATGCATGCTGAGGCTATAAAAATATTTAAAGTATAACCCATGCCTATAAGATTCTTATAAGATTCTCACAGCCTTTAGGAAGGTATTACATGTACAAAATGTAAATATCCCAATTCTCTAAAAGTAGGAGCTATGAGGTTAACAATCTGGTTGGAAAAAACACCCAGGAAACCTGAAAGGGAAGATGATATCTGGAACAAGATCCTTGTGTTGGCAGGGGTAGACAAGAATTTGCATAAGTTACAGAAACACCATGCTCACTTCTTTTAATTTTAATAAAATCTAATTTTTGACCATGCAACTAATTAATAAAACCTGAAAAGAAATCTCTTTGAATAAATAACTGTACTCTGAGAGGTTGATTCCTCCTATGAATAATTAAGACTTGTTATAGGATGAACTGTGTCACCTAAAAATTCACATGCTGGAATTCTAATCCCCCAGTACCTCAGCAAGTAACCATATTTGGAGAAAAGATCTTTAAGGAGGTGATTAAGTTAAATGAGGTCTTCAGAGTGGGCCCTAATCCAATATGACTCATGTTCTTACAAGAGGAGGATGTTTGGATACAGGACGAGACATCAGAAACATGCACAGACTGAGGGATAAGCATGGGAGGAAACAAGGAGAAAGCAGCCATCTGCAAGCCCAGGAGAGAGGCCTTAGGAGGAATGAAAGCTGCCAACAACTTGATCTTGGACATCCACCCTCCAGAACTATGAGCAAATAAATTTCTGCTGTTTAAGCTAGCCAATCAATGATAGTTTGTCACAGTAGCCTTAAGGAACTAATAAAGCATGTAAGCCATTTGCCATCAATAACCAGGTCTTAGGCTCCTTTTTAGTCAGCCCAGCAATTGCTATTAAAGGTACTCAATACATATATGTTGATATGATATGTAAGTGAAAAAGATAAGAAGGACTGGTTAAACTGGGGGTTATATGCATCGCCTGTAATTATAGTTCACTGCTTCTGAATATATTTCTTAGGCAATGATGCCCTTACATATTTATGATAGTGAAGATAATATATGGATTATCCAAAGGGATCCAGATGGAGTTTCTTTTCACTTGAAAGTTGAATAATATTAATGTGAGGCAACATAAGATGAATCTGAAATGTTATATCCTTCCCTAAAGGCAAAAGAGTACCTTATTCTCCATTTCCAGAACCTTTCAGGACCAATAAATTAATGTTTAAAAAAATCCCTTTCTGAACAGATGTTCTAGGATAAGACTCAAACCTTTCATGAAGTGTTTTTCATTACAGACATGATTCATGATTTAAAAGAATCTTATTTCTAATTTATGTGCACACACTTGTAACTCTTGTGTAAAGCATGTTGAGGAATAAAAATGAAAGCACTCACAGTCATATCAATAATTCTGTTGAGTAGGACTTCTAACTCAATAGTAATTAATATGCAACCGATGAATCCAATTTCTTATGTTTTACCTTCTTTGAAGTAGCAATTTGCCTTGTTTTCATGCTAGACATGAAACCACAAGATGTAAGAATTTAACTAAGAACATTTTCAAAATTCCTCATTTTAATATACTGAAGTTCATTTCTCTGCACAGTTATTTAATGTGGTGCATCTTGGTGCAAGATAGAGTCACTGTCTTTGCATTCTCATTTCGATCACTTTTTAAGTGGTAAGTTGCTGAAAACTTTAATTTTTACTAATTTTAGGAAAAAATGTTTGCTTAAAGCAGGTTTGTTCATGTATTTCCTTTGCAAATGTCTTCTTATTCTTTGTCATCAGCTGAACTGACATTTTAATCGGTCTACAAATCATGAAGAATGCTGGCTGAGAAATAAGCATATTCTCGGGCATTTCTTTCCCTCTGGTAACTGGCTGTGTGCTGACCCTCTGCAGTTCTGAGTTTAGCTATATCCATGTTTGGATCCTTCACATCATAAGTATTATAGTGATAAATAGAACCACAGCTTACCATTCAATGTAATCTAAACAGCGAAATTAGTTTATATCAAATCATTTCTTTTATCTTAGAATACCACAATGAAAACATAGGCAGGTATTACAACCCTTAAATGCTGAATATTTCTATTCTTTAAAAAAAAAAATGTGTTTCCCTGTACATGAAAGAGACAGGGAAAGGGAAAGAAAAGGAAAGAGGGAAGGAAGGAAGGAAGGAAGGAAGGAAGGAAGGAAGGAAGGAAGGAAGGAAGGAAGGAAGAAAGAAAAGAACGAAAATCGGTATCTATGCACAGGCTAAGTTGTGGTAAATTTATATAGTTTTAGTTGAGAATTCACCTTCTTTGTATTGAAATTTTATAAATTATTACTGTATTCCACCTATATAAAAGAAACTTTTCTTATCTATCAAATGCATTTGAAAAAATCTGATTATAAAAAATGTTACTCAGGCTCATAGAAAATTATTTTTAACCTCACTAAAGTGATACTCTCACTATAGTACACTAGTAATGGTTTTCAAATTTGGTTCTTTGGTATAGTTTTAGAAAACCTTGGTTAAGAAAAGATATAACTCATTCCAAATTCCATTCTCTACATAGTAAACAGCTTACAGACAGTTCTCCCAGATTCAGGTACAGGCTGAACAATTACCACTTTTTACTAAACATACTATTTAATAAATGTAATTCTTTTAAAACTAAGGTATAATTGACATAACATTACATTAATTTCAAGTCTACGATATAATGATTCAATATTTGTATATATTGTGAAATGTTTCCCACAATAAGTCCTGTTTCCCTATTTCCATGTATTGTTACATAATATGCAATAGAATATTGTTGACTATAGTCACCATGCTATACATTACATTCCCATGACTTCTATCTGCTCCTGTTTTGCCCACCCTCTGACCCATCTCCCATCTGTTTTTTATACTAATAAGTTTGGTTTTGCTGTTTGTTCATTTGTTTTATGGTTTTGGGTTTTTTTTTTGTTTTGTTTTTTTGGGTTTTTTTTTGTTGTTGTTGTTTAGATTCCACACAAGTTCAATCATACCCTATTTGTCTTCCTGAATTTCGCTTTTTTACTTCATTTACTGTCATGCCTTCTAGGTCCATCCATGTTGTCACAAACGGCAAGATTTAATTCTCTTTTTATTGTTGAGTAGTATTCCATTGTAAATATACAGTATGTCTTCTTTATCCGTTCATCTATCAATAGACACTTCAGTTGTTGCCTTACCTTGGCTATTATAAGTAATAATACAACGAACATAGAGGTGCAAATAACTTTGCAAAGTAGTGTCTTCATTTACTCTGGATATATACTCGGAAGTAGAATTTCTGGATCACGTGGTAGTTCTATTATTAGTTTTTAAAGGAACATCTATACTGTTTTCCATAGTGGCTACACTCATTTACATTCCCACAGAAGATACGAGAGAGTTCCCTTTTCTCCATATTCTTACCAACATTTAGTATTTCTTGCCTTTTTCATAATAGCCATTCTGAAGGTGTGAGATGACATTTCTTTGTGGTTTTGACTTGCATCTCCCTGGTGATTAGTGATGTTGAGCATCTTTTCATGTGCCTTTTGGCCATCTGTATGTTTTCTTTGGGAAATGTCTATTTAGATTCTCTGCCCATTTTTAAAATCGGATTCTTGTTTGCTGTTATCGAGTTGAATGAGTTATTTTAACCTATTTTGGATGTTAACTCATTATTGGATATATGATCAGCGAATACCTTCTCCCATTCAGTAGGTTGCCTCTTTATCTTGTTGATGATTTCCTTCATTGTCCAGAAGTGAAGTAGTAGTCCCATTTGACTACTTTTAAAAATTTTGCTTCTGTCGTCATTGCCTTTGGAGTCTGATTCAAAAAAATAATAATAATAATCACCCAGAGCAATGTCAACGATATTACTTCCTGTTTTCTTTTAGAAGTTTTACAGTTTCTGGTCTCATATTCAAGTCTGATCCATTTTGAATAAAATTTTGAATATGGTGTAAGATAGCAGTCCAGATTCACTCCTTTGCATGTAGCTGTCCAGTTTTCCCAACATCATTTACTGAAAAATGTCCTGTCCCCACTCCATATTTTTGCCTCCATCATAAATTAATTCACCATATATGTGTGAGTTCATCTCTGGGCTCTTTATTCTTTTCCATTGATCTATGTGTCTTTTTATGCCAATTCTATAGTCTCGAATATTACAGTGTTGTAACATTGTTGAAATCAGAAAGTGTGATGCCTCCAGCTTTGTTTCCCTTCTCAAGATTGATTTGGCTAGTCAGGATCTTTTGTGGTTCCATACAAATTTTAGGTTTATTTATTTCTGTAAAGAACGCCATTGAAATTTTGATTAGGATTGCATTGAATCTATAGATTGTTCTGGGTAATGTGGATATTTTAACAGTATAAATTTTTCAAATCCATTAGCCTGGAGTATCTTTCCATTATTTGTTTCTTCTTCAATATCTTATAGTTTTCAGTATACAGATCTTTCACCTCCTTGGCCAAATTTATTCCTAAGTATTTTATTCTTTTTGATACAATTGTTTTCTTAATTTCTGCTACGTAGTTATTAGTGTGACAGATTTCTGTAATTGATTTCAATCTTGCAACTTTGCTAATTTTATTAGTTCTAACGTTTTTTATTTGGTTTGGTTTGGTTAGGTTTTTGGTGAAGTCTTTAGGGTTTTCTATATATAATAACATGTCATCTGTAAATAGTGACAATTTTATTCTTCCTTATCAAATTGGATACCCTTTATTTCCTTTTCTTGGTTAGTTGTTCTGGCAATGTATATTGGTGAAAATTCTTAAGGTATTTTTTTCCCCATTTGATTTCTTCATTAACTCATTGCCTTCTCAGTAGTATATTGTTTAATCTCTACATATTTGTGAATTTTGTAAGTTTTTTTGTGATTGATTTTCTGTTTTGGACCACTGTGCTCTGAAAAGATGCTTGATATGATTTCAGTCTTTTAAATTTGTGGCAACTTGTTTTGTGGCCTAATATATGATCTATCCTAGAGAATGTTCCATGTGCACTGAGAACACTATATTACTGAGAACTGTATTAGGCTGCTTTTGGAGGAATGTTCTGTATATATCTATTAAGTTCATATTGTTTAACATGTTGTTTAAGGCCTATGTTTCCTTATTGATTTTCTATCTGGGTGATCTATCCATTGATGTAAGAGGGGTATTAAATCCCCTAATATTATTGTATTTATATTTGTTTTATATATTTAGGTGCTCTTAGGTTAAGTGCATATATATTTAGAGATGTTATATCTTCCTGCAGAATTTACCCCTTTATCATTATGTATGCCCAGCCTTGTGTTTTGTTATAGTATTTTAAAGTCTACTTTGTCTGATATAAGTATAGCTACCCCAGCTTTCTCTTGGTTTCCATTTGCAGGACACATTTTTTTCTATCCCTTCATTTCCAGTCTGGGTGTGTCCTCATATCTCAGGTGAGTCTCTTCTAAGAAGCATATAAGTGGCTCTTTTTTCTTTTTTTCATGAATTTGGCCACATTATATCTTTTGATTAGAGAGTTTAGTCTATTTACATTTAAAGTAATTAGAAATAGGCATGTACTTACTGCCTTTGCGTTGTTTTCTAGTTGTTTTCTAGTTCCTCTCTGTTCCTTTCTTCTCCTCTTGCTCTCTTCCCTTGCAGTCGGATGTCTTTCTTTATTTTTATATTCCATTCACATTATCTCTAGTTATCTACTGTAAGGTTTTGCTTTGTGGTTACCATGAGGCTTACGTATAACAGTCTCTATATATACCAGTCTATTTTCAGTTGGTAACCTGTTAACTTTGAACACATTCTAAGACACCACCATTTTACTCCTCCGCTCGGCAATTCATGTTTTAGGTCACATTTTACATCTTTTTATTTTGTATCTTTTAATTAATTGTTGTAGTTACATTTAAGTTTACTACTTTGGTCTTATAAACTTCATGCTAGCTTTATAAGTGATTGCTTCATTAGCTTTACTGTAGATTTACTTTTACCAGTGAAACTTTAATTTTTATACATTTTCTTGTTACTAATTAATGCCCTTTCTTTTTGGCTTAAAGAAGTCTCTTGACCATTTCCTGTAAGACCTGTTTAGTGGTGATGAACACCTTTAGTTTTTGCTTGCCTGAGAAACTCTATTTCTCCTTCAATTCTGAACAATAACACTGCCCAGTAGAGTATCCTTGGTTGGAAGTTTATGCTTTCAGCACTTCACATACTGTGCCAGTCTCTCTGGTCTGCAAAGTTTCTGCTGGAAAAGTCTAAATAGTCTTATGGGGACCCTATCATACAAAACAAGCTGTTTTCCTCTTCCTGCTTTTATGACTTTCGGTTTACATTTAAATTTTAACATTTTAATTATAATATACCTGGTGTGAATATTTTTAGATTTATTTTTTTGGAACACTGAGCTTTCTGGACTCAGATATATTTTTCTTTCCCCAGGTGAGGGAAGTTTTCAGTCATTTTTTCTTCAAATATGTTTGCTATTCCTTTCTTCCTCTTTTTGCTTTCCGGGACCCTTTTATAAAGTAAATATTTTTCTGCTTGATATTTTTCTATAGGTCCCATCTTCACCTCTTTATTTTTTTCATTTTGCTACTATATTTGAGTGAATTCCACTGCCCTGTCTTCCAGGACACTGATCTTTTCTTTTGCTTTGTGTAGTCTGCTGTTGAACCCCTCTAGAGTATTTTTCGGTTCAGTTATTATATTCTTCAGCTCTGTGACTTCTGTTTGGTGTTTTCTTATGTTTTCTATACATTTATTGAAGTTTTCTCTGTGTTCATTCATTTTTTCCCAAGGTCACTCAGCATCTTTTGGACCATTACTTTAATACTTTATTAGGTAAATTACTTAATCCTGCTTCATGAAGGTTTATCTTCTGGGGTTTATCTTGTTCTTTCATTTGGAACACATTCCTGTTTCTTCATTGTGCTTGACTCTCAGTGTTTAACTCTATGTATTAGGCAAAACAGTTATCTTTCCCAGTCTTGAAGGAGTGGTCATAGGAAGACTGTGGGTGTATTTAAGTCTGCTGTCTATACAGTTGCCTGGGAGTGGTAACCTGCCAATAACTATCTCCCTGATTATTTTTAATCTGTGGGGCCCAGAAACATAAATTCCCCTGGCCACCAGACCCATGCATTCACAGGGCATCTCCTGGGTGCACCCACTGGTTTTGGCAGGGCTTTGGGGAAGCTCTATGCTGAGGCAAGCCTGCCTGCCAGCTTTGCTGGGGCAGGGCAGCAGGAGGGGGTTGGGTATGGCTGAGCTCACCCCTCTAGGTTTGGTGGGGTGGAGCCATAGGAAGGGGTAGGGCTGGGGCAAGCCTACTTGCTGTATTTGGTAGAGTGAGGCTACACAAGAGCATGGGATAAGGCAAGCAACACACGTAAGATAGAGGAATTCTGTAAAAATGGCATGTGTCACCATTGGTGCTAGCAAGGTAGAAGAAGAGTAGAGAAATGGTGCCTACCAGTGACTCTATCCCCAGAGAGACTTCCAACAGACCTTTGTCCTCCAGGCAGATGCTTTAAGCTTAGTCAATGAATCTCTTTCACATATAGTCTAGATGCTTCTCAACCTGCTGCTTTTGTGCTGGCTCCTAGAGTGGGTGATTCTGTTCAAAGCCATTTAAAAGCAGAGTCTCAATTTCCCACAGCCTTTTGGGTCTTTTGGGCATGAGCTCATTGCTTTTCCAAAGTCAGATGTTTTGGAGGGTCATCTCTCTGGTACAGATTTGGGGTGTCTTCACTCCTCAGGGATATGCTCCATATTTGTGAGATCCCTTCTGCTTGTGGGTTGCTGTGCCAAGGGTGGGGTTCAGATAATACTGCATTGTTATGTCGTACCACTGTAGATGTGGCCTTTAAGCCCTTTGTTGTGAAGGAGCTGTTCAGCTAGTTTTCACATATTTTTCAGAGAGACTTGTTCTATGTGTAGCTATAGAGTTGGTGTGTCTGTGGCAGGTGATAGTTCAGAATCTACTTATGCCTCCATCTTTAGCTGTCCCCATACATGCACTTTTTAACTTTTATATACTTTTAAAAGATTATTTATTTATTTATTTATTTATTTATTTATTTATTTGAGAGTGGGCATAGGTAGAGAGAGAAGGTAAGAGAGAAACCCAAGCAGACTCCCGGCTGAGCGCAGAGCCCGACGCAGGGCTCGATCCCAGGACCCAGAGATCACGACCTGAGCTGAAACCAAGGGTGTGATGCTTAACTGACAGAGCCACCCAGGTGCTCTTAACTTATATTTTTTATTAAAATCAATGATTGTTTAATCAGTTGATTTGGAAATCATGGAGGCCAGTGGTTTCTAATCTTAGAGAATATATTTTTTCATGTTTATCTCTAATGTACTTACAGCTACTTCTTTATCAATAAAATATTTATACTAGTATCATTAATATTTCAAAACACAGTATATACTTGAAGTTGTTGATAATGGATATAAATTCTCATTTCAAATTATATATATGTATATGTGTGCATATATAATATATATTTATATACACACATAATATATAGATGGGTATGTTTATTAAAAGCAGCTGAGTTCTTATTAATTTTTAAAAACATTATGGTATAGCTGATGAAAAGCTTGTAACAAAGGGACAATTTCTTTATTTTTTTATTAGCATTATTATATCTTTATTCTAAAGTTCCTTTGCAAGAATCTTGAAGTTACTATTAATTTTATAATATTTATATAAGCTTACTCAATCTGGAGAAATCCTCATAAATCCACATACGATAGAATATGGAAATTCTACTTTTCCACTATGTTGATAGAGAATGAACGCGAGGGAGGCCTCTGCCAAGCACCCTCTGTGGAGTCCCCCCTCCTTTTGGAATCCTGGAGTGCCATTCAGAAAGTGTTACCACAGGAACTGCAGGAGCCAGGAAGGCATGAACGGTAATCTAGACAAATTAAGCACTTATGTCTCTATTTTTATAAGATAAAAATAAAAACAGAAGTATTAATATCTTCCTTTACCACCACAAATTCATTTCATTCAACTCATAGAGATAACATCAAAGATTATCTTTAATTTCTTTTTTTTCTTTTATTTATCTAGGGTAACTGTTGAACTGAGAAATATTTTTTTTTCCTTTTAAAACAGATCAAAATAAGCCATTTCATTGACCTAGTTGTTTTTAAATTAAAAACAAAATATGAAGCTGCATGAGATAAGTAAAAAAAAAAATAGCATTTTAAAGAGTGCTTGCTTCAGGAAGTCGCTGTTAAATTGGGTGGACAGATTGGGGGAGGAGAGGAGTACACAGGGAGTTGGAGAGAGTGGTCAGCTTTCAAGAACTTGGCATCTGTCATCACATCCTACAACTCACTTGGAAATGTTGACTAATAGTCCCTTATTTATTAAAAAATAGCTTTCTATATTTAAAAAAATAAATTGCATTTCTCAAATATTTCCCCTAACTTAAAAAAAATCACATTTGAAATAATAATTTAAAATTACTTATGAGTGGCTATCAATTTTCATAGCTAGACTATCTGCATGTCTTCCTGTCTTTGAACTTTGACAAATCATTTTTATGTATTTGTTCTTGAGAGAGTAGAATGGCTTCATTAATAGTAATATTGCTCTCACGTGTTAAATGGCTATGCTGAGGGAGACAGTGCACTAAGAATCTTACATGTGTTGTAGTTAATGTTAAAATAATCTCTTAGGGCAAATACACATAGACCCATTTAATAGATGAAAAAATTAACAAAAGGTTTAATAAGTTAAATATCACATTTGATAAGATAGTTATTAAGTGACCAAGCCCAGGATTGCCTAAATCTTCAGTCATTCCTCTTTTTATCATCTTCTTATACACTGTCCTCATTCTGTACTACTGAATATTAAATAATTTTTCAGAGCATTAGACCTTTAAAAGTAAACTGGTATCAACTAATTGAGTACAGGTTTTGAGTGTGTGCAAGATTGATTTCTGCAGGTGAAGAGTAAAAGCTTCACTTGTAAGCCTAGAATTTCCAGAACTGATATTATAAAGAAAAGAAAGATTATTATAATAAAAACTAAGTATCCATAACCATAACTATACATCAATGTCTATATGACACGTATGTACTGTGGTTTTGTGTGCATGTTGATCATTCTAGAACTGTTAATTGGCTCCTTTGTCTGTATTACTCATTTCTAAAACAAACAAACAAAAAAAAGGCTGGCTAAAATCTATTTTTCGTGGAGCAGGAGAAGAAGGAAATAGCTGTGTGGTGGTTATTTGAAACTTCTTTAGTTAAATGTATGATCAACTGGACATCATTTATGTTCTCTAAATTGACATCTGTATGTTTTGTGACTGGTTAGAATACCATGAAAAATATGGGTTTCACTAATCTATGTAGTGATCCGGAATTTTATGCAATGGTATTTTTGGCTACCACATGTTTTGGTAAGTTTTAACTTGGCATATATAGTATTATATGTAGATACGTAAAGAAAATTTTTTTTCAAGATTTTATTTATTTACTTGAGAGAGAGAGAGAGAACGAGTGCAGTGAGGAGCAGAGGGAGAGGGAGAAGCGGACTCTCCATTGAGCAGAGAGCGCCATTTGGGGCTGGATCCCAGAACCCTGGGATCATGACCTGAGCCAAAGGCAGAAGCTTAACCGACTAAGCCACCCAGTCACTCCTGTAAAAATTTTTAAATGAATTTGTGCTCATTCTTCCACAGCATGGAACTATCCTTCTGTACCTTAGATGATTGGGATTAGTGGTGACTTGGAGTTTTAGGGAAAAGCTCCCAAGAGTAAAAAGCTGATAAAACTCAGCTTTAACACATGAAAAGTAGGATTTAACAGCAAGATGTGAGAAAAAAGTACTGTTGGAGAAGAGGATTCCATTGTCATGCCTGGGCTTTCAACAACCAGACTTGAAGGTCTAAAGCCTGTATGTTTTCTTCATGTGGAACATAGAGCTCCCTGTTAATCAGAAATGGCCTGCTGTTGCAAGTCAAAAGGAGGCCCTGTGAATGATGGGAAGAAGGAAAAAAGAGAAAGAGAAGACAATAAAATTGCCAGAACTAAGAGTGTATTTTTCTTCTCTATGCTATTGCCTGAAGAGAAGGCCATGTTCATTAGATGACTGAAGAGATCCTGAGGGTTGATAGTGTCCCATGAACCTGTTCTCCATTTGGGAATTTGAAGGCAGCAAAGTGAGAAGCAACAAAACTAATGTCATAGATGGTCAAACTGAACTTAATGGTTTTAACTCTGAGATTTATTGTCATAAAGAAACTCTTTGTTCTGGGAGGAATCCCAGAAGAGACCGAAAATTATTTATGGCTGAGGAACTTGCCAGAGAGATTCATCATAGGAGTGAGATGTATTTTTAGGGAATGCTGCTAAGTGAATCCCCACAATGTATAATTCTAATGGTCACCAGAGCCAAATCTCTAGGGGTCTACACTGTCAGCAGCTGCTGACAGATTAGAATCCCATGAATCCGTCCATAGGGGACTTACGCTGGCTACAACATTTAGCCACAGAGACCTGTAGGCAGAACAAGGACACCCTGGAGACTAGAGGGGGTAGATAACATCATGCTCCAGGACCCCCACTGTTCCCAATGACCACCCATAAGTATGCCTCTCCCTCTACCCTCCTGCAATTCACAGAACTAATAATGGAAAGAGGGAAGGAGCTGGCTGATGCTGGTCAACCTGCAACCTTAGGAGATAGAGTTTATTATCTATATTATAACCAAAGAGGACTATTTAAATTAGTTTATCTTACAAACTTAAATTGGACTGGTCATTTTAATGAAATTATTTCTCCAACTAATTAACAAGTGGATTTTATGAAGAAAACTAGATCAGCAAAAGGTAAAATAATTGTATTTATCATCTAAGGTAAGGTATGGGGTAAATCTATACCCCAATTATTATATATACACCCCCACTACAGACAGACAGACAGACACACACAAGTACATACTGAGGTAGGGTCCTAGGTGTCCATTCATCCTCTCAAATATAGGCAATATTTTATAACTCAGAAGTTTTCAAACCCAGACTTTATCATTCTCTGAATTTAAAGTAAAGCCAGGGAGTCTCTTGTTAGACAGTAAGACTAGGAAAAGGCAATATTTGTCAGTTTAGAATGTTATAAATCAGATATTTTCTAGGTTTAAATTCTAAAACTCCCTTGATCAAATACATCTTTGTAATTATAAAATTCTATTAGAAGTTTAATGTGGAATAAAAGGGCAAAGGATCTGGGTACTACCTCTCACTCACTCACCAATAACAAACTTAGAAAAGAAAAAGAAAGTAAATGTTCTACCTAAAATAGAATGATTTCTGTACAGTATTCAATATTTGTGTGTTTGGGGTGTGTGTGTGTGTGTGTGTGTGTGTGTGTGTGTGTGTGTGTGTGTTTATATAACATACAAATACCCACGCTCCTCCATCCCCTCTTCAGGTTTCAGATTCTAAGTCCTCCTTATTCTCAATTACTGACACTGTACGTAGAGCTATTCTGTCCTTCTTTAGGCATACAAAGCTGTCGCTACCACCTGTTTTCATTACTACAGTTGCTTCACTTTTCTAAGTTTCTTTTTTTCCTATACTTAATGCTACAGTAATTTTCCACAAACATTTTTATCGTATTTCCCTTCAACTCAAGAGCCTTCTTACATTACAGTATTTAAATCAAAACTCCCAAGCTCATGGCTGCCATTTAACCAAACTTCCTCTAGTTCTATAAGCTGCAACATTATTTTCTAAGACAAGTGTGGTCAGAAGCCCAACCAAGATAATCTGCATTTTTTTTTATCTCACTTTTTATTAAATCTCACTTCTTGTTGTTTCTTACCTAAGAATGCTTTAATATGCCCATGATATATATTTTAGGGACGGGAGTGGGGGTGAGCTCGCATGAGCAGTGGGGAAGGGGCAAAGGGAATGAGAGAGATTCTTAAGCAGTCTCCACGCCCAGCTCCGAGGCCAGCAAGAGGCTCCATCTCAGGACCCTGAGCTGAAATCAAGAGTCAGAGCTTAACCAACTGAGCCACCCAGGTGCCGCATGCCCATGATATTTCTAAGTCTTTTTTCTACCAGTACCTTTTTTTTGATAATTCATTACCATTAAATCCTTCAACAATTAAAAATCTCAAGACTTCTAGAAAGTCTTCTAATAATTTTTACAATAATTCTCTGCTTAGTTAACAATGAATTATCTCATTAATACTATTCAATTTGTTCTATATTGTGTAGAGTCTTATACAACTTTGTAGTGCTTTAGTGTTTTTTACAAATAATATTTTCTTGGGGCTCCTGGGTGGCTCAGTCGTTAAGCGTCTGCCTTCGGCTCAGGGCGTGATCCCGGCATTCTGGGATCCAGCCCTGCATCAGGCTCCTCCGCTGGGAGCCTGCTTCTTTCTCTCCTACTCCCCCTGCTTGTGTTCCCTCTGTCTCTGGCTGTCTCTCTCTGTCAAATAAATAAATGAAATCTTAAAAAACAAACAAACAAAAACCAACAACAAAAAAAAAAACAAATATTTTCTATTATAGACTTGAACTCCCTCTTGTGAGTTAAATTCATTCTTTCCAAATTCATATGCATAAGTGCTAACCTAAGCATTTCGGAATGTAACCTTATTTAGAGATAAGGTGCTTGTAGAGGTAATAAAGCTCAATGAGATCATTAGGTTGGGCCCTAATCCAGTAGGACAAATATCCTTGTATAAAGGTAAAGTTTGGAAAGAGGGGGCCTACAGGGAGAAATCCATGGGAATATCACTGTGTTGCTTCTACAAGCCAGGATCTCATAAGATTACCAGCAAACCACTAAAATCTAGGAGAGAAGCATGGAACAGATTCTCTCACAGCCCTCAGAAGGAACCAGCCCTGTCAACATCTTAACCTTGTACTTCTGTCCTACAGAACTGTGAGCCGATATACTTCTGTTGTTTAAGCCACCCCGTGTAGGGACTGCAATAGCTCTAGCAAACTAATACACTCTTCAGAGGAGGGAAAAAACCTCTCTCACTACATCAAAAACTGTGCTGTTTATCCAGAGCAAGCAGTGGGTACACACACACAAAAAACCTTTGTTTTTCCTTCATTTAAGTAGTCAAGTAAGCTGAGCATTAATTTTACTTAAATAAATACATAGCATAAAATTTTCTGATTTTAGACTTGTAAATCACGTGAGTAGAGGCAGTAAAATATTTGCTACACTGAAACAAAGTCTAAATAAATATATCACCTCTTTTTTATGGTTATAAATGCATCATCAACATCATTGGCATTTTCATGATATTCACAAGGTAAATGCATCCCTTTTTACTGAGATATTTTATTTATTATCCTTTTAACTTTACAAAAGTTGATGTAGATATCTTATTTTCTTCATTTAAATAGGTATGCATTTTGTTTTATATAATGACCTCATCTGATTTTCATTTTTATCCTACAAAATTTTTCCAAAAAACTATCCTTGTAAGAATTGACACAATAGATAGCACTTCATCAGAATTTTATATTAACCAGAAGTTTATATTGCTGATGTTACCAATATCTGTAGAAAGACTTAAAGTGTCCATATTTTACTTTAAAATATCACAGATTTCCATATATAATAAAAAAGTTCTGAGGTCCTGAACATATAATTTTAACTCCTTATTAATGTTTCAACACTTTTATAAAGAAAAGCATCTTGACTATGTGAAATACTTTAGAGGTGAAGACATTATATCAATCAATTCATTCCCCTTGGGTTGCCAAAATTACAGCACATAACCCTGTAATTAGTAAATACAATGGAAAATAATTTTTAAAACATTGTAATCTGAACTACTTTTGAATTGATATCAGATTATGCATGATATGGTTATCCTTTAGTATATATATCAAATTGCAATCTAAGAAGCTTTCTTTAGTTTAAATATATTTTTTGGTCAAATATAGCTTGATAGGTGAGGGTACTAAATTTAGTACCCTGATATTACATAAGGAGGATCATTAAATTATAATCAAATAATACATATTTTTGAAATGGAGAGTGTATATGTTTATCTATACTCTAAAGTAGAAGTACAAAGCACATGGATACCTTACAAACATCATTGTCAATATTCATCAGGGCAATATTTAAACCATTTGTGAGTAGATAGAGGTGATTTTCTTTTTTTTTTTTTTTACTATCTCTTTAAAAATCCAGACCTTTTCATTATAACTGAAAACTAAACTGTTCAAATAACCATTATGGCTTTGATCTAAACAGATCTGCCCTTAATTAAAATTTTATTCTCTTTGTACTCCACCTGCTCACCTTCAACACCATTACTGTCAGTAACTTCTTCATAGACTATAGAGCATTAGAATAAATTTTCACTCCTCTTTAATAGAGGGGAAAAAACAAAAAAGGAAGAAAGGGAAAAGGGAGGGAAGAGGGAATGAAAGCAGGAATAAAAGGAAGTAATCTAACCTTTAAGAATTTTATTAAAATTAGCTGTTGGTCTTTCTTTATGGAACAAAGTAGCCCAGACATTTTTTAACCTTATGCCACATCTTAAAGGCCTTAATTGTTACATGTTATGCTTCTTTTCCTTTTTCTTCTAAAAATGTATTAATAAAACCCAAATAGCAAATTTAGCACATCATTAATAAGCTGAACTCTTTGTATTAGTTTACTGTAGATAGACATTAACACTTTTTATTTTTTTCTTAAGCTTTGCACTTTGGTGTAACTCTAGCCTACCTTTGAATGGTCAGAAGTCCCTGATAAAATTTCATTTTCTCTATCTTTTTTACTCGGAGATGCAAAATTGTTAAAAATATGCTGTCCAAAAATAAATGGACTAAGAAAATAATCTTCAGTAACAAGCACTAGGATATAGTGTTGAATCTCAACAAACAGACCAGAGAGAAACCATTTTCTTATTCATTCATCTTGTTGGCCAAATTCAATTCCTTGAGGGTGTAGGACTGAGTTTCTGGTCACTTATTGACTGCCCGCTAAAGACTGTTTCTAGCTTTTAAGAAGCCAATTTCATTCCTTGAGTTATGCTTTGGCCACTTTGCTTCATTTTCAAAGCCAACAATAGCAGGTCAAAGCCTCTCATGTTTAGAATCTCTCCAGTTTTTTCCCCTGCTGCCACATCTCTCCTGGCCGATCTGCCTTCCTCTTCTACTTTAAAAAAACACAACAAAAACCCTGTGATTACCTGTAGCGCACTTGGATAATCCAGGCTGATGTCCCTATATTAAAATCTGTAATCTTAATTCCAACTATAATGCCCTTTTGTTATGTAACACACTCAACACCAGGGATTAGGGTGTGTGAAGATTAGATTTTTATGGGAAGGAGGGCGTAAGCCTGCCTTTATGAGAAGAGCTTCTGCAGTGTTCCCTGTAATTAAGGCCTTTCCCTCTGACTGCAGGTATCATAAACTTTTCCCAGCTCTGGTGAATGTCTACTCATTTTTAATGGTTTCCTTACTCTTTAGGCATTTCCTCTCAGTTGAAAGTGAATCTTTTTGGAGGTCTCTGTGCAGTGTCTTCCTCAAAGTCTGTCCTATAAATTTTGGCCTTTTGTATCTCTCCAAATTCTAATTTTTGTCCCTGTAAACTCAGCCAGAAGAATGAACTGTATTTTGCCCTCCATTTCGTACCCTGCATCCTGGAAAACACCTCACTTCATTTGGTTCCCTTTTCTCAGTCTTGTGCTGTTGATTGTGCAATGTTTAAAACCACTGTTTCATATATTTTGTCAACTTTTCTAGTATTTTTAATGCATGAAGACAATTTTTGTAGCAGTTATTCTTTAGGAACAATACCGGAAGTCTTTCAATATATGCTGATTAAAGAAATTTTTCCTACAGCAATTTCCATACTACATTTTCTGCAGTGTAATAACCAATTGGTTAGTTGGAGAATGTGATTTATATTAGCCCAATTTTTTATGGATTATAAAATCTAAAGGATTGGGAAAGTTTGAACTTAGAGGGGAAAAAAATGATGCTTGAGCAAAAATAGCTCCGAGTTTGAATGGCGTTCTGCTGTTTTCATAAAAATAGGTGGTAAGGAGGTCAATACTGAATGTGTCAAAGACTTGCAATACTCGTAAGAAAAAAAAATCACAGTTTTGAATAAAGGCAGTATTTGCTCAAATATTGGATTTATGGAGTGATATTTAGGTTTTAAACTATGTATCTGTAGCTTGGAAAATCCTTTTTAATTGAAACTCTTTCAGGACAAAAATATGTATGAGTTTGAAGTTATCTAGCATCCAATCCCTAGGCACATGTGTTTTTTTCTAGTAGTGAAACATTTTCATTAATAAGAGAATTTTTGATAACACATGCTTTTTTAGGAGAACCACTATCCTTTTATAGATTAATAGGCTGTATTCTAAAGAGAACATAACTGTCCTCTATCAAAATGGACACACTTCATGTTCAAGATGGATTTTGGATTGCCAAATATTAATATTCTTGATGGAGGATATAATTCATTCATTTGCACATTTTCCCTAAGCACCGAAACATGGAGAGATTGTCACAGATATCATTCATAATTGGAGGAATAAATCTAACCATCAATTTACTATAGAGATGTGGTTTTGTGTGTATCATTCACAAAGAGACAGCCTTACTTCTAACACAATTTTTTGCCCTGCTTGTATATTAGAAACACCGGCAAATCTTAAAGAATTACTGATACCCAATCTAATCAGAATAAACAATGAAAATAAATTAAAACTTCCTGTATGATACTAAAAATGTCCAGTATTATAAGCCACTTCTTGAGTAGAAGAGAATTAGAGTTAAGTAAACAGCCAAGTAAATTGGTATTTAAAAACCTAAATGTATGTTTCAGTTATCCACACATGGCTCAGAGACTATTACTTCACAGTTTTTGTGGCTTTGTTTAAAGAATCAATTGATTTTTTTTTCTTTTTCTTTCTTTCCTTTTTTTTTTTTCAGAGACCATGAACACTATCCAGATTTATTTTCTTCCATCATTATAAGTTGGTAAATTAATACATATCTGACTTTCTTTAAATGAGTATCAGTTTAATATACATGGTTTCCTTTTCATTAAAAGACACAATAATGCTTAAATAGTTTTTTAGAATGTTACACCATTCCTGGATAAAATATTACTAACTTCTCTTAAGTTTTAATTTCAATGAGGAATAAGAACAAATAAATCTAATTACAAAAAAAAGTCACTAACAGTTAAATCATATTTTCAATGGTAAACTATTTAACAAATTTCCACCTTTTCTTTTTCTCTGTGAAAGAAGAACTAAAACTACAGGTAGTCAAAGGATTCTCAGAACAAACCCCATGCCACCAATTCCCTGCTTTTTCATATCTAACTGTTGCAAGAAAGATCATTCTGTCCATTTATTGAATATTGAATGAATATATCCATTGTTCCCCAGGGAGTTCAGAATTCAGTGAATATTAACAAGGAAACAGCTGAAAGAAAAAAGTGAGAGAAGTGTTTTGGCAAGACTAAACTTTCCTAATGCTTCTGACTGTGTAGTTCTGAGCGGCACCTGGGAATTAGTGCTGGGGCCCCAAAGTGCTCCTTCTGAGCAGGCAGGAAATGGTATAAGCAGGGAGATCAAGGAGGAGCTTGGTAAAACGAGTCAGCCTATGCCACTGCAAGTTATTACTGTATATAACATGTTTCAGAGGAGGCTTTCAACTTGCAGGAAGTTGACAGGGCAGAACCTCAAAGTGGTAAGAGAGTAACTTGGATTGTTATAATTTAACAATTCAGGAAATTCAAGGGGGTGCCTCTAGTACTTCTAGCTTTATTCTGCTTCAAATGGATATGGTCTTTTTGATTGTTGGAGCTATAGAAGATATTGGGGAAGGACATGAAGGTAGGAAAGCTTTCTTCCGTATAAAAACAGTAAGTTGGAGCCTTGGGTGGTCTAAATCTGCAAGTAACCTCTACATGCGAGCCAGTCTTGCCATCCTCCCTCTAGTCCTTTGACAACCACTGGTCTTACAGAACCCGCCGTGCACCAGGTTTTAGTTCATCTTGCAGATTTCTCTTTCTCTTACACTCTTAGAGTGAACCATAACAGTGTGGAAAATTTATAAGTACAGTTTTGCTCAGAAATGTCTAATTTCTTTTTTTCTTTTGTGTCATAGCTGCAAATTCTCAGAATTGACCAAGAGAATGTGATGTTTCATTCTCCATCTCACCACCTAACACAGTGCATTAGAAATCTAGGTGGTTTCCTGTTGATCATTTAGCTAAGGACCCACCCACTGGCCTGCCTATATTGTGTTCTGGACCTTTGCATGTGACAACCTATGGAATGTTCATATTCCATCTGCTCCAATTGACTCAGCCGTGTACCACCTCACTTATGGATGTGGACACTACAGCTGTAGCCAACTTTTAAATTGCTAATAAATTAAAATTCATGTTGAGGATAAATGAATGGTGGAGAAAAGAGAAGAAATTACATGAGATTAACCCACATCTGACTCTTGGTCAGAAAAACAAGGGAAAATAATAGAAACTGGGTACACACTCTCATCCCAATTCTCTCTACAACAGGTAGAGGTTTAAATAGAATTGAAAGGTTATTCCAGATACTTCGCTTTATGACTCAGCTAGTCCTTGTCCAGTAACTAGCCCAGTTATCAGATATGTTTTCTTTAACATTCCTAGACTTTTGAATGCCTTCTTTATATTTTTCTGATTTGTGTTAGAGTATACGGATATGCATAGATAGTTACCTGTATTTACATGTGTATAGATGTATACACACATATAATTCTACTGGGCAGCTACTAGTAAATATTTAATTATATAATAATAGCCATAGACAAGTATGGAATCAAGCCCTTGCAGCAAACATGAACACTGAAAAATGTTCCATTTTACAATCAGTGTTTGCTTTCTTTTTAGTTTTTTTAATTTTTTAAAGGTCTATTTATTTACATGAGAGAGAGAGTGTGTGGAGAGGGGCAGAGGGAGAAAAAGAGAGAGAATCCCAAGCAGACTACCCACAGAGTGAGGAGCCAGAGGTAGGGCTCCATCCCAGGACCCTGAGACCTTGACCTGAACCAAAATCAAGAGTTGATGGCTCAATGAAGTAAGCTATCCAGGCACCCCTGCTTTCTGCTTTCTACTTTTAAAATCAGTCTCACAGTGACTCCATTTCTGAGATCAGATAGCATCAGTATGTGAAGGTCTTTCCCACCATTTACCTTATGCCCAGTTTGAATTGCAAAATTCTATGGAATGACCCTTTAGATTATATTTGTAACCAAATCACGATATTTTGAATAGCTTAGGAATTATACTATTAAATGAACCCCAAGTATTCAGACTCTGAAACTTCTCAGTGAATTCCAGTTTGACTTTTCCCTGAAACTCTGAATGTTAACATCTCCCTTAGAATAGGTAGTGATTCACATGCAAAACTGTGTCATCCTGGGGTCTTAGCTCCTGTTTTTCCTTTATTATTAAGAAATTTAAAAATAAGGTAAAAGGGAGCTAAGTAATATGTTATTTATGTTCCCAGAAATCTATGCATTGATATTAAATTGCAACAAAATATTTATGATTACAATATAAAAATGGCTATAGAACAGAGGTAGATTTCCATAACTATGTTATTAATTCTTATACAACGTTAATATCCCTTTAAAAGCTTTTTTTTTTTTAATTTGGAAAGCATTGAATTTATTGAATATTTAACTTTTAAACATATAATAAAACCATATTGTCCCATATGGATTAGTGGTACTTTGGCACATTTAAAAATATACGACAAAATAGATATTCCTGTAAAATATGATTTTATAAAAACATGCTATAAAGGAAAACTGGAGGAAACAGAAAACTCACTGGTGCAACATGGAGGGTTAAGGTCTTAGCATGTAAAAGATATTACAGCTATAAGTCATGTAAAATTAGATGCCTTATAATTCAAATACTGAACATCTAGAATTAAACTGACGCCAAAGCCAATAGTTAAAATGCATTAATGCCCTCTTTTCAGTGTATAGAAAAGGCTTTAGAGAAAAAAAAATTGAAGAATGAAGCATGGAGGAAAGTTTGTTCAAACTTCCTACCTTGCGAAATATTTGTACGGTTCTTCTCTACAGCATCAAAATCTGACTACATTTGCCTCTGCAGCTGAAAGGCTGTGGCATCCTAGCCCCGCCATATCCCAACATCTAAGGAATATGAAGTAATATTTAGTAGAAATCCATTTATGGAATTTGGAAAAGCTTAGGAATTAGGTTTATTTTAAATTTATAGGTATTCCCCAACAGAAAATAGAAATTAATCTTTTCATGTTTTAGAAAATTTAATGTGGCGAACATTCTATTTTGTAATAGAAAATGCACCTTTTCTCATTAACTTAAAGAATTATGACTTTGCCAACAGGAAGAAAATTGTAGAGATACTGATAAACTAAATGTCTCATTGTTCTGAAACATAAAAGATGCGAATGCAACAAATGGACAAAAATTCAAAATCCACAATTCACAAAGCAGAACGATGTAAAACGAGAATGGGGAGGGCACAGTGGGTAAGAGCTGATCTTAAAACTACTAATTACATTGATCAAAGCTAGTTGCCCAATGTATTCATCATGCAGATATGCTTTATGCTTTAAAAGGAAATAGTGCTTTCATCTCTTGATTTCAGTCTATTATTCTTCATAACAGACTCAACTGCATAACCTAATAGATCCATGATAAAACTTTAATTATGTAATTGCAAGGTTTTCACCAGGAGTACACTTGCCAGAATGAGGGAATATCAAGCTACTAAGTAGCTTGACCTTTTGGTCTCATCTGGCTTTGTGGCTGAAAGCGTATGTGGCTCTCGTAGCGTCTCATGTGGAATAATGACAGAATAATCACTGGGGCATGAAACCACAACCTGTAGGGAGTTAATCAAGACCATTAATCTCTGCCACATTCTTCTATTCTTTGAGGATGGGAGTAGTGGCAGGAAGAGATTTCATTTTGTTTACTGAATATAAATGAAACTCAAATCAGCTCCTTGGCTTCTCTGTAGAAGTACAGAAGAAAACAATATTACAAGTTAGCTAATTTGAAATTGTATACTGTGTGCAATTGATAATCACTTCTGTTGTGGAATTTTTGATCTTTGCACTGTGGTGGTCTCGTTCTGGGACTCAATGAATACATACCCACATTGCCAAGATCTTATAATCTTCTGAGGCGCAGACATCTGAGAAAAGTTTATGGAAACTAAATTTTCCTAATCTATCCTTATTTGAAATAAATTATAGTCATGAAGCTAAAGAGAAAATGGGTTCCTTTTTTTGAACCCCTGTGCTGCCTTGTTATATTGTCTCAGCCATGAGATTACTGTATACTTATGTAGAATTTATGTTAGCTTGCAGCTTTAAAATGCCATTGATAATGTTTCTTGCAAAAACTTAAAAAGAGCTTTATATGTCAAAACTAGGAACCATAAGATCTTATGACAATATGTTTTCCATATTAAAGCAATGAGAAATTTGTTTTTTATATTTGAAGGTAATGGAAGTTGATGGTTAGGGCTTTTTGAACGTTTGGGAAAGAGGTAGAAGTACATTTTAAAAAAAAATTCTAGGAAAGAATTTTACTCTGTTTATGGTTAAATAAAAGATTAATGTTAAGCAATATAGTTTTAAAAATTATGTAATGTGTATTACTCCCTACCACCTCACCACACACACACTTTCTAGAAAATAATAAACACAATAATAAAGCAATTTGTTGTGGAAGGAAGACTGAGGTTAGCTTGAAAATCTCCTGATGGGAGACCTGACTCTGTCCCTTCCAATGAGAGTGAGTGCAGACAAGTTTCTTAACCTATCCAAACCTCATTTTCCTTAACTCAAAAGTGAAAGAATTCAATTAGCTTTTTTTTATGGATAAGCTGTGAAAGCATTTATTTGTTGTTGTTGTTGTTGTTGTTTTAAAGATTTTATTTATTTATTCGACAGAGATAGAGACAGCCAGCGAGAGAGGGAACACAAGCAGGGGGAGTGGGAGAGGAAGAAGCAGGCTCATAGCGGAAGAGCCCGATGTGGGGCTCGATCCCACAACGCGGAATCACACCCTGAGCCGAAGGCAGACGCTCAACCGCTGTGCCACCCAGGCGCCCCTATTTGTTTAATAAAACTAACAAACTGCCTAAATGTTTAGTGTCTAAATTTTGATTTCTGAATTATATTACTGTCTATTTCTACCCCAAATCATATTAGTTTTTACTAAAGCTTTACTATTATCTCACATTGTTTTGAATTATCTTGAAAAACTTGGGAATCAAAATTACGTGTGAACATAAACCAAGTAAAGTCCATGTAATCATCATCACCATCATCATCATCATAGCTATTTACTACTGAATACTACCATGCACCAGGCATGGTTTTAAGAGATATTCATCATGTCATACATGATGTCATGAAATTCTGATCAAGTTCAATGTTTTTGATATATTTGTCCCAACATACCTACCACTACCACATTTTGAAATAATACAAAATATTAGGGTGGCTGAAAAAAAAAAGAGGAAAAAAATACCACTTGTAAATGGGTTGCAGTTATGTTCAACCTGACATACGAAGGGCACAATTAAATATGACATAGCATTGGTTGTCAACTATGAACATTAAGGATGACCAGTATGAGTCAGTTCCAGATTTGCTTCTGGCAGAAACTAAACCATCAAATCACTCAGCTAAACTTTAAAGCTATATTCAGTCTGAGCATCACCTCAATATCAGGGCTGATGACCTTGATCAAATACATACCAATAAAAACAACTGATGGTGGAAAATATGGCATTTGACTTGCCCATTTGAGGTTCCTTATGAATGTTTTTTATTATTACTTTTTTAATAATAATTTTTTTATTATGTTAGTCACCATATGAATGTTTCTAATCATTAAAGACATCAGTGGTGATAGAGTGAGCTCTGCTCTCACATTCTTAATTCCAAGTTCCAGCTATTTGGAATGAGACTATGTGTTATTTGGTACCTGGCAGATGATAATCTCTCTACTGGATTACATACTATCCTCTTGAAGGTAGTTCAGAATCAGAAATGAAGACTATTTGAGGTCAGAACAAGGTAGGAAATTGATAAATATGACAGTGAAGATTTCAACAGTACTGTCAAACTTCATGAAATTTTTGGAGCCTTGAGTTCTATTTGCGACTGAAAGATTGTCGAATTTCCCCTTAACATGTATCAACCTACCTAGAACACTTTTCTATGTTTTAGACACAGGATATATTAGCTTTGCACTAAGTCCTTGAGACATTAAATTATATCATTAAAACTAATGAAGGTCTGTTGGTAAAATAGTTTAACAGGTGAAATAGAATGATAGATGATGACAGGAGAAATGACAATCTTTAAATGAACTTATTTACAGTTTTGCCTTTTACATAATGAAGTCAAGGCAGCTTACAAAAAATGCAAAAAAAGTCTTAAAAATGAAAAGCCTATAGAAAAAAATAATTAAAAATAAAATTAGGATTAAGCAAATGAGGACATGTAAATGCCAATGCAGGTGCAAAGTAGACCTTGGCTCTTGAATCTTATAGTCATCAAAAAAAATTAATATGGTTGTAATTTTAAGTGTATTATAGAGCTCATCAGGATGAAAATTAAAAAAAAAAAATACATGGGGGCGCCTGGGTGGCACAGTGGTTAAGCGTCTGCCTTTAGCTCAGGGCGTGATCCCGGCGTTCTGGGATCGAGCCCACATCAGGCTCCTCTGCTATGAGCCTGCTTCTTCCTTTCCCACTCCCCCTACTTGTGTTCCCTCTCTCGCTGGCTGTTTCTATCTCTGTCAAATAAATAAATAAAATCTTAAAAAAAAATACATGTCTCTTCAACATTCTGCTCCTTTGATAAGTAGATTTCCTCCTCCACAATATTTTTTGAAGAATAAACATCATGTAGTTACACATCGTACCCTTAGTCAAGGTCTGAGTATGCTGCGATGGCATGCAGAGCGTTAAATGCAGACTTACACTGTGAAAATCACAGAAAAGATAGCAGGGGAAAATATTTTTAAAAGTATAGCGATTTGCTCTGATTACTTTGATATTTCTATTCTTTTGGGTTTATCATTTATCGCTTCAGAAACAAAAATAAAACAAATAAATTCAACTCACTGGATATAGACAAACTCAATTTTATATTGTAGATATTTGCCATGAGTCTGCTATGTATATTCTGACTGAGTAACTATGAGGAATGGAAAGTAAAACCGGTTTGTAGCAAGATTTTTCAGAAGAAATTATTCTTCGAATATTGAGAGCTAGTTTTTATTTTGCTTTTTCTGTAAATGCTCTTGGAATATAGAACATGCTTTTCTTTTCTTTCAAGCATCTATGAAATGAGTTCTTGAGATTTTTCAATAAATATGCATTAATATACTTCGTTCTCAATGATCAAGATCAACCATGTGCAAGGCTTTTCAGTACACAGGTGATTAGGTTTATTGCTGAACCTATTTCCTTCTTTGTCCTGCCAGATTTGATTCTGGCCAAACATATTACAAACAGAGAGATGCTAATTCAAAGAGACATTTACAAATTGGAGAAGTATTCACAGGCACACAGCACAGTTGGGAAAACTGTGTGTGAGTAGGCTAAAAAAGGAAGCTAGAACTCATGTGCAAAATAAGCTGTGATTTAAAAAAATAAAAAAAGATGGCATTATAAGAAACAAGATAGAGATTTGCCATTGGCCTTTTCAACCAAGAAAATTGAGGAAACACTTGATTTGTTTTAAACTCCCCCACCTCCAGCAAGTAGAATACCCACTTGGCCAGTACTGGGAACTGGAAATTGATAAACCACTGGAAGAAAAGAATTAGGCCTCAGTGGCTACTTTTCTGAAGTTATTTGCTTGTGTTTGATGGAGAGCAGTGTCTCTGGTATTCCCATAAATGCCTTCAATAAAAAGAGGTGAATCTGATGAAAGATAAGAAAACAAAAACAAAAGCAAAAAACAACTTTATTCAAGGTGAGGGAAAAAAAAACAACAACCATACTTCAAAATGCATTATTTGAGGATCATGAACTTACACTCACTGACTTGATTTCTAACAGAAAGCAAGATTTAAAATGGTTGATAAAGGGAAAATGATGACATATAAAAAGCCACGCCACATAGACTGGAATCTTAAAATCCAAGAGAGTCAAGGAATCAACCTATGTATGAAGGATTTCACTATGAACTATGAAATTGGTATAAAATTTGGTAGCATTCTTTATCTAATATTGGAACATTCCAGTTCACGTGTTTAATTTAAAGCATGAGAAGAAAGCATCTACAATTTTCCCAGATGAAATATGATGGTGATTGCCACAAAACAAAAGAAAGATTGAAGTGGATTCAGTCAAATTTCAGTGTGTAACCTCATATTTACTGTTAGCCAGCATTTATTTTTCTTCTTAGTGTCCCAAATACTTTCATTAATGTCTGACTATGTCCAATTCTTTGTTTTAACACATCTAAAATAGAAAATAATTAAAAGAAAACAATTAAGAAAAAGAAAGGTATAATTTTGAACATAGACAATGAAGCCTTATGTATAATGTAATGGTTGATATTATAAAATAGATTTATAAATTATCTATTAAAAATAAACAATGCATGCTTTATGACTTAAGGACAAAAGGAAATCTAAAAGCTTACAAGTATATAGGAAGCCAATATTTTTTTTCTTTTTTAATTAGGCCAGAAACTAAATGATCTATAATGTTACATTACCTATGATTTATAAAAACAGCCAGCCTAAAATTCAAAATATCTGTATTTTTGAAAATTATTTCATTTGATAGTAAAGATGGATATTAATGACCTTTTCTAAAGACAGATTGCATAAAAATGACATCTAAGTAACTATCACTTCCCATTCAAAAGTAATCCCATAAATTGAAGATAAGCCTGTTGTGTTTATGTGTGTATATTTATGAAATATGTTCAAGGGTATTTTCTCAGAAAAAAATTCATATGCAGTAACAATTATATAGACAGAATATGTTATAAATAAATATATTCAAGTATTTTGTGTTTGATTATTTAAAAAGGTAAGAATCAAGTTCTAGGACAGTAAAGGTATATCAGTTATTAGTTTATCTGTTCCTTATAACAATGCCTATCTCACCGTTAGAGTTTTTTTTTTCCACGTAAGCCAAGGAAAGCATAACTGACACTTGCCCAGTGAAGGTAGAATCAAAGAAGGGAAAAACATGGAGAAAGCTGAAGTGGGTTCAGTAAATCAGCCTTCTATACTATTCCGAAATTTGATTTACCAATTGAAATTATGATGCGGTCATTGATCTATCCAGTGTTTATTTGTAACTGCACTGGGCCTCGGCATGATAGGCAGCAATAAGCCTATCTTGGTAATGAAGACTCATTTTCTGATCTTGAGAATGATAAGTTAATCAGAAAAAAGAACATAAGGGAAAACACAGTACAATATATCACATCCACAATGAGGGTAAGAGTGAGTGCTATGCAACACAGTGAGAACAGAGTGAGAAACCATTCAGCTTTGGAGAGTTTAGGAAAAGCTTAGTGAAGAAACAAAATTGAAGCTAAGATGTAATGATCCGATGGAAGGAAAAGATATCTCATACTACATATAACTGTGGTGGTAACCGGGGGAAAGAGAAAAATTTGGCAGAGGAAATAGTTTGTACAAAATACTTACAGTGATTCTCAAATATAAATTCATAGCCTCTTCGAAGTCCATGATGAAGATTGTGAAGGTTTACATTAAAGTATGACAAAGGTAATAAAATATTTTACAAATTTAAGTATATCTAAATGCTTTTTTAAATGTTTGCATGACATTCTTAGAGTTATTTTTTTATTACATTAAATAATTATTATGTATATACATACAGGCATGTAATTATTTCATGTAATAAAGAAAAATAGTATATTGGCATATTTGATTATTAATAAATTTTTAATATATATTTCATACAATTATTATGTATTTATAAATACATAAGTGTATGTGTCTATAGGTCTACATTATTATACTCCAGCATAGCATGTCTACATGTAGGCACATATGTACTAATATATATATGCATGCTATGTACATAATTATTTCATATAATAAAGAAAACTATGCATACATATATATACACACATGTATATAGGTACATATATGTTTTATATATACATGTTTCATATATACATATATAAATATGTATTACTTTATATATACATACATATATCTCCCCAACAAAACACAAAATTTGTAAGACTGGGTACCTGTGTGTCTTCTAATTTTTATTTTCTTTCTAGGTAATGACAGCAAAACATCAACCACCTATCATTCTTAGGAGAATGGCAAGGACTTAATTGTTAGAATGATTAATCAGTATAACACTCAAAAATACTCTTGAGAAAGACTGAAGGTAATAGGTTACAGAGGTAAGCATGGGTTAAAAATCAGAAAATCTTATATTTAAAATTAGGACTTTGAAAAAATAAAAATAAAACAAAATTAAGGAGTCTGTACTTTACCCTGAACTTATCAGGAAACATTACAGACTTTTAAACAATAAAGTGAGGAGATTAAATATGTTCTTTGAAGAATTATCTTAGCTACCACACAGAGAAGGAAGTGTGGCAGGCCAAGACTGAATGAGACTTGAAAACTAATAGAATGGACAGCTGAACTCATTTTAATCTAAGGCAGTAGCAGTGGGAATAGAGAGTTATGGAGGTCTAATAGGATCTGTGGGCACATAAAAAATGTGTAGAAGAATCTTCTATGTTTTATTACATATTTATTATACTCTAGCATAAGTGTCACATATGATGAATTTCTATTGAAAAATAGTAGCAAACCAAATTTTTTCAACATACATACAGTAGGTTAAACATAAAATATTGATGACATTTTTAGTTCATCATTGATATAAAAATTTTCTAGTGCATCTACAATTTTTGAGATGAACATTTCCCTCTATTTAACGGGTCCTTTAAAGTCTATGGATTAATCCAAATATTTAGAAGACAAGGATTCTTTCATACAAAATAGTTTGTTCAATTTTGAGATTTATTATACTTGTCGTGTTTAAAGATTTAACATTAGTTATCATTAACTTTATGTAGAGGGACCTGGCTGATGATACTCTGTGATCAAAAGGCAACTATAGACAGCTATGTTATTGCAACAAAAATAAAACAAATACATGTTTGAGAACCTGCTAATGCATCCTCATGTTTTACGGGAAACACAACTTTAAGAACTGGAGTCCCACCATCTATACAAAAGTAATTTAAACAGCTATTTCTTCAAAACTTAGCAGCTTGTATTGTAATCTATAGAATTTTAATAATACCAGTTAACTAGAGGTTAAAATAAACGAAAGTTAAAGATATTTTTAAAGCAATAGCGTAGCCAATAGAATTGTCCTTATCTAGACCTGCAGTTTAATTGTTGATTTCATCAATACCTCTAGCTAATGTTCATGTTATCCATCAAAGAAATATCTATTGAGCACATGCATTCTCACACTGCCAGAAATCGAATGAGATTTTAACAGAAGAATCTGTCATCATGAAGTATATTAGAGCCCTAACAAAACAATATTAGGATAATCGGAGTTGTGTTTAATAAATGTTCTTTTCACAAAGTCATGGACAAATTGTAGAAAAACAACTAGGCGAGGGTAATATTTACAGACCATTGCTTCCCTTAGGCTTGAAGAGATGAGAAAAGGAATCTGTTACTGGAATCCATTAACAGTGTTTTGGAGATAAGCAGCCTTGAGAAGGGAAGTGCCTTTTGGTCAAGTGACACTTTCAGCCCAAGGTGAACATTTAAGGAGGAGAACAAGAAAATAAATACATTGAAATCACGCTCTCTCCCCTCTCTGCTCTTGTACTGGGACTACACATCGGCCAAATCCATATTTTGGATTTGGAAAACGAGGGAGAGGGGACCTGTTGATGATGTCCATCCTCATCAGCATGCCAGGGAAGAAAGCAGGGCAGCAAGCATGGAGATAGAGCCCAACGAGCAAATGCATAATGCTCAGTACCTACAGAATCTCATAGGCAGGTAATTACAGTGCTCAGAGGTGCTTGCTCTGATAGTGGTGACTAATTCCACTTACGTGCCTCATTTCATTCTTGTGAGGTCCTTGAAAGCAACTCACAGTAAGAAATGTTAGCGATATTAAGAACGGAACAGAATTAGTCAGGCAAACCTGGTAGTACATTAACCCAGACCCAGGTTTTCACAGTTGTGTGCTGTAGTGCACAGACCTGTTTTAAAGAGGAAAGAAAAATACAAAAACTCATAGGTCTGGGAACTGTCTTAAATTGTTTATTTAAATATTAATTATATTCAAATATATTGAAATATACAACTACATAAACATTTTGCTTATTGCATATACTATAAAATCTCAACAAAATAGTTTATTAATATTATAAAACAAGTAAATTCAAATTAGTGTAATTGGAGGATGAAGTTTTGCAGAAACAAAATTGCTTTTTGTGGGATCTAAAGCAAATCTACATACCAAGGACTTTTATATGGATCATGTTTATACAACCATAGTTAGGTAACAACTCTGTCTTCTTTCCTCTTGAAATTATTCAAGCCATTGGGTAATCCTCATTCACAGTTTACTGGAGGATTTTTTGTTTGTTTCTTCCTCTCACTTTACAAGAATACACATTTTATACATCAAGGTGATCTTTACTCTTACTTTATCTGTCCATGACAATCAAAGTAGGGCTTATAAGGGGTGCCTGAGTGGCTCAGTTGGTTGAGTATCTGACTCTTGGTTTTGGCTTAGGTCATGATCTCAGGGTCATGAGATCAAACCCCGCATTGGGCTCCATGCTCAGCACAGAGTCAACTTGAGATTTTCTCTCCCTCTCCCTCCCTCTGCCCTTTCCTCTTTCTCTCTCTCTCTCAAATAGATAAAAAAAATTAGGGGCGCCTGGGTGGCTCAGTCATTAAGCATCTGCCTTCAGCTCGGGTCATGATCCCAGGGTCCTGGGATCGAGCCCCGCATTGGGCTCCCTGCTCAGTGGGAAGCCTGCTTCTCCCTCTCCCACTCCCCCTGCTTGTGTTCCCTCTCTCCCTGCGTCTCTCTCTGTCAAATAAATAAAATCTTAAAAAAAAAAAAAAAAAAAGTAGTGCTTATGGCCAGAACTGTGAAGAATATAAGTATCAACATTGTGTCTTCATCAGTTAGGGCCCCAGTAACAAATTGCCATAGATGGAGTGGCTTATAAACAATAGAAATTTATTTCTCAGTTTCAGAGACTGAAATCTGAGATCAGGGTGCCAACATGGTTAGGTTCTCATGGAAGGCCCCCTCTAGGTTGCATACTGCCAACTTCCTGTGCAGTCTCATGTTGAGGGAGATAGAGCTAGCGTCCTCTCTGGCCTCTTCTTAGAAGGCCCGTAATCCCATTCATGAAGGTTCCACCTTCACGTATTAATTATCTCCCAACTGCTTCATCTCCTAATGCCATCGCATTGGGGATTAGATTTCAATTTACAAATTTTGTGGGGACACAAACATTCAGTCCATAATAAACACGTGAATGACACGGTAATTAGGCTTTCACTTCTTAAAAGTCCTGCTCATCCTTTTGCACCAACTCAAAAAAAAAAAAAAATCACTTGTCAGGAAGTTCCTCTGACATCTCAGATCAAGTAAGCTCCCCTGAAAAGTCCGGATTATCAAGGTGAACTCAAATGTATGAGCTCGTAGAAGTTCAAGAGGAAGACAGAAGGGTGAGAGATGGGGCAACAGAAGAAGGGAGAGACTCAGAGTATGACAAGCCCAGACCTGGAACTCCTGGATTTGAGAAGGGAGGAAAGGTGCTGTGCGAGAAGGCATGTGGGTAGCCTCTAGAAGATGGTAACTGCAGTCAGTTGGCAGACTGAAAACAACCAGAAGTCTAAGCTCTACAACTACAGGGACCTAAATTCTGCTAGAAACCTGCATAAGCAATGAAACTGGTCCTCACCCCCACCCCCACCTCTTAGAGTCTTCAGAAAGAAATGCACCCTGAGGTCACTTTGATTTTAATCTGGCAAGAGACCCACATCAGAATTATAAGACAACACACTTTGCTGTTTTAAGACTCCAAGTTTTGGGTAATTTATCATAACTACAGTTGAAACTAAACATGCCTCAGTAAGTATATGCTGGAAGAATAAATAAACGAATAAATGAAAGAAACACCAGTAACAAATTTAAATCTCTTTCTTACATGAATGTTTTAACAGACAAACTATTATCTAAAATGGTGTTATTTTTAACAGAATCCTGTTGTTCTTATCCCTCCATGATACCTCTTTCATTTTCATTTATTTCATTCATGGGTTAGAAGAAAGCTTGCTCCGGGATGATCTTTGTTTTTTTATCAACTGCTGATTTTGAGAGAGGTGTCAAAACCTGCTAACTAGGTTTTTCCTTCTTCAAAGGGAAGGCATGAAGTGCCTCCCTGCCTCTATATTCTAGATCGGCCAGGGAAGAAATTGGTCTAATTACTCCAACTTCAGATTGTAATTGCCCTTCTACATTTTCTGCCAAAAGTCCCTATCTTGTTTCCACTCAATGTTAATGAAAACAGAAAGAGACATTTGCCCTGTGTGGCTCACCAGCTTTCTCTAACGCTCTGTCTCTAACCTGAATTTCCCTGCTTTGGCGATCATGTTAACAGACACCTCAGGGTTACAGGTTTCTTCTTCAGAATCTTACTCCTTGCAAACAGGCGGCTACACAGTGACAGCCAAAGATGCTATCTTAAATCTCCAAACTTCCAATTGTTTTCATATATTGTTTTTTTTAAGAGGCAAAAAATACGTAAGTCTATGAAACAGTGGAATTAAATGGGATTTCCTCAGAATATCTTAAAGAGTTTTTACAAAACATCAGACAAGTCTAAGTATCTTTGTCAAAGATCTGCTAGGAAAATATGAAAAAATACAAACACATCTCCCCTGCCACATCCGTACCCACCTACCCAACCACACCAAAGGAAGGAAGGAAGGAAGCAATGCAGGAAGGCAGGCAGGCAGGCAGGCAGGAAGGAAGGAAGGCAGGAAGGCAGGAAGGCAGGAAGGAAGGAAGGCAGGAAGGAAGGCAGGAAGGAAGGACAGACAAAAAGTAAAAACTCCCCTCCAAATACAATTTACTTTTTTTCTCCTCTGACTTTAATTTTATATTCAGGACTTAAAAATACTAAAATACTACTACTACTAATAATAATAATAATAAATAAAAATAAATTGATAATCTCAAATGTCAGGGTTTGAAACATCCTCAAAAAGACAATATACATTCAGATTAAAGAGAGAATTTACTAACGAAATATCTTTAAGTCAGATAATCATCTTGGTTTTCTACATAAGAACTTAGTCAATATGAAATTTCATTTTTTCAAGAAGCAACCTTCACCTTAATATTATCTTAGGATTTTTTTGGCCATTAAGATTCTCTTGAGATTTATCTCTAGGAAAATTGTATTTGTTAATCCACCGTGTCATTTTAAAAATATGTTATTGTCTTTGTAGGAATTTTTTAAATAACTCTCTTTATTCTAGGGGGAGATTCCAATTTATGTGGCAATTTTGAAAATATTCCTCAAAGTTAATCCAGGCATAGCTCTTTTTCATTTAAAGGAAAGCTTTGCACCATATTAACGCTTATAATTATAGGTGCTATATAGTCTTAACAAAATTCCTATTGTCTGAGTACTTCTTAATTGTAGAGGACCACCCAAGGCAATACAGGATGTGTAGTATTCTTGGGTATTTGTTTTTCACAAGCATAATTAGTGTCTTATTCTTTGAAGAATGGTTCTAAAACATCACACTAAGTCAGGCTGAAAGTTTTATAAGGATATGTTATTACATATGACTGTCGGCTCCCCCAAAATCTTGATCATAGAGCTCATGATACACCAAGCTGGGAGTAGCACCCAGGTCTTCCAAATAGGCATCATCTGTCTCTTGACTGCATAGACTTCTCATTAGCTGTCTTCTGCTTCTGCTGCATTATCTGAGTCCCTCTGCTCTCTCTGAGAGGTAGTTGTGCTATCCTCTTTTCTTTTACCCTTGCTAATTTCCTGGGACTTCTTCATGTTTTTCTGTCAGATGTCCACAGGCCATGCCAACCACCGGACCAAACTTGGAAGAGAGCTACTTGGAAAAGCAATGGCACCCTGCACGCTCAGTGGTCATCCCCACATGTGGCTCTTGAAGGCTGAGCCTGTGCAGGCCCTCTGCACAGTACTGTCATTAAATGTCATTAGCAGTCTTATGTCTTTGTGATAAAATTAGGATGTCCCACACACTTTCAATCCCTTCATCCCATGGGGTGGTACAGCCTCAGTTTGAGAGCCATTGCAATAATATCTTACATTATTGCAGGACACGGTCCTATTATGAGGGAAAAAATCAGAGAAGCATTTCTTTTCATGTTTGTAATAATAAAATATAAAAGTAAAGCTGTCCCATCTTCATTAAGTATGGAAGGATACTTTTGCAAAATGATTTACTTTCATTACCAAATGTCAGTTCTATATGATGTTGAACATGACTCTGATTTGCTTATTTGGGACAGTATCATCATTTTATTTTTTTATTTTTTTTATTTTTTATTTTTTAAAGATTTTATTTATTCATTCGACAGAGATAGAGACAGCCAGCGAGAGAGGGAACACAAGCAGGGGGAGTGGGAGAGGAAGAAGCAGGCTCCTAGCGGAAGAGCCTGATGTGGGGCTCGATCCCATAACGCCGGGATCACGCCCTGGACCGAAGGCAGACGCTTAACCACTGTGCCACCCAGGCGCCCCAGTATCATCATTTTAAATAAGTACCTAATGATATCTGTGTAAGGGTTTCAAGTCATAGCAAGTATATTTGAATCTGTATTTCTCAACATACTGTTGTTTACAAACCTTGTTCTTCTTACAATCTTACAATTCTATTTTTCTCCATTATTCCACCTCTCCTCTGTACTATATAGGACAAGTCATAATTATTCTTTATTATTTATTTGGAATGTATCATTGCCTCTTTTCATTCATGTTAACAACCTTCTCATTTAGTTTCTTTCTTCTTTTTTTTTTCCTTCTCAAGTAGTTCTTTTTCCTTTTTTTTTAAGATTTTATTTATATATTTGACAGAGAGAGAGCACAAGCAGGAGGAGCAGCAGGCAGAGGGAGAGGGAGAAGCAGGCTCCCCACTGAGCAGGGAGCCCAATGTGGGGCTGCTGGATCCCAGGATCCCAGGATCATGACTCGAGCTGAAGGCAGATGCTTAAGAAACCAAGCCACCCAGGTGCCCTCTGTAATTTAATTCCTTGTCAACACTCTTCAATCACCATGCTACTCCACCTGGCTTATCAGTGATTTCTGAAACTAACAAACAACAATAACAACAAAAACAGAAACAATGGCTAACATTTATTGGATACATTCTAGAATTCTATAATTTAATCCTGAGACAATACTGTGAAGATGAGCACGCCCTCTGTTACAGAGGAAGAATCACGGTTGGAAGGAAGGAAGGAAGGAAGGAAGGAAGGAAGGAAGGAAGGAAGGAAGGAAGGAAGGAAGGAAGGGAGGAAGGAAGAAAGAGAGAAAGAAAGAAAGAAAGAAACATTCTGACCAGGTTTTTAGAAAGGTAGACTACAGATTAAATGTCCCAGGTAGTAGCAGGCTACTCAATGCAGGAAGTAATTCCACCAGGTGAACAAAGTTAACTTTCTATTTTTCAGAAAAACCATTAATTCATTGGGCCCTCAAGTTGCATATTTCATAGGACTGAAATGCATTTTCTATTCACACTAAATTGAAAAGTAACTTATACTAAATAACAGGGAAAATAGAGATCAGAACATAGCAACCCATTCATTTCTATACCAATTATCTTCCTGTACACCACACTTCACTGGAAAAGACATCTGGAATCAGTAGTTATTCTTTTGTCTTTCACTGTTGATGAGTGAGTTGTGAGTAAAACTGTTGTTCTCATTCATATAATCATAATTTCAACAAATAATTCTCAGTGCCTACTATATAGGAGCTACTATGCTAGTAAAAACTGGGCCAAATATTTGAATACTCCAGATTTTCAACTCTTCAAGAACCTTGCTCTACCAAGTAATCCTCATTTTTTTTTCATGTATTTTTTACCATTTTCTCTCCAGATCAGGGTTTAGCAAAATATTTCTGTAAAGTGCTAAATAGTAAATATTTTAGAGTATGTGGGTCAAACTATCTCTGTTACAACTATTCAACTCTGTTGTTGAAGCCCAAACATGTGGCTGTGTTCCAATACAGCTTTATTTAGGAAAATAGGCCATAGGCCAGATTTGATCCAAGGGCTAGAACTTGCCAACCCATGTTCTACACACTTCCCTTCATCATATAAACACACTCAAGACTTTCCCTTATTAAAAGTCTAATCTTTGTAAAGCTTAACCTACTATGTTTGTCTACTCTAGTCTTTATCTTTAAAATATATAAATAAAATTGTTACAGTCTCTCACTACCTCTTTACCGGCTATTCAATTCTACAGTCACTGAAATCTTGTTTTTGCCTCATTTTGCCTTCTTGCCATGGTTAAACCTAATAGGCAGTGTTTTAGCTATTGCCATATATTTTAGACTCCATCACATGCAACATTTTGAGTCTCTTTCTTCATGTTGCACATTGAATTTTCAAAAGATAGCAACGGTTTCTTCCATTCCACATGTTCTTCCATAATTTTGCCATTTCCCCATCAAAAGATAGAATCTAATCCTCTTCACTTTAATCCCCATGAGCCTGCAACCCATAAACTCTGTGGAAGGGACACTGGATAACTTCTGAGGTTAGATCTTAGAAGGCAAAAATGCAACTTATTAGGGGAACCTTTGAACTAGAACTCTACACCACCATGTAAGCAGCTTCACTGTCCTGAAGCTGCCTTGTAGAAAGGAAGCCCAAATTGCTCATGTGAAGGGATCCCATGGAGAAGCTTTGGGACTAAACGGACAGGGACAGATTCAAAGACATTGCCTAGATTCTGTTGCCATAGGACTACAACTACATCAGAGAACTTCAGCCAGAACCACCAAGCCAAGCCCTTCCCAGTTCCATGACACACAGAAACCTAAGAAATACTGGTATGGTAGGTGCTATTTTAAGTCCTCACACTTGGACTGGTTTGCTACAAAGCAATAAATAGCTGGGACCCTCCTTCAAATTCTCCTTTTTCTTGACTTCTAGGCATTGATTATTTTAAATTTCCTTTTGCTTTCTGAACACTCTTTCATAGTTTATATTTACTTTATTCTTCTTAAACACTCTGATTTTCCATTGTGCTGGTCTCTGTGATTCTACCCCTCAGCTAATACCAGCCAACCCTATGGTTTCATCCATTATATATAAATGATAGTTGCTCCCATATCTCTTCTGAGGTTTCATGTTAAGTTTCACAAGTTCTATTGAACTCGCATGTACATCTCCCCACATATTTCAAACTCATAATAGTCCAGATCACAGCTATCATCCCACTGCTTTTCGACCTGTCCCTACCTTCTTTATATGCAATGTTTATGTATACTCCTACCATTTAACCATTTTCTAAGCCAGAAAATAGGGAATCGTCTTGTCTCTTTTGTTTTCTTTACTTCATCATTACAACCTATCACTGATTCTTTGTTTTTCTAAATGTTTTTCTTACTCTTAGTCAGTCTCTACATCACTAACAGAATATTGTATCTCAAAGGAAAATCCGATCCTCTCACTGTCTCTAGAGAAAGTATAAAAGTATTTTAAGAGCAATGAAACTCACTTCACCCTGCTGTCACAAACTGCAGGCTAAAATGTGTAACCACCCATCAAAGTGTTAAGATCTAAAAAAAACCTTTACATTTAATTCATCACTCTCTGCTGAAAACACAGATGTGTCAGAGTTGAGGGACTGTGCCCTGCAGTCTACACAAGATCCTAAAAGTCACAGGGGTCAATCGTTTTGAAAAGCTCAAATTCTAGATACTCCACTCCCTGTCAAATGGTCACTCCTCTTTTTATTGAAGACTATAACATAAAGCACTTTTCCCCAAACAAGCCCGTTTCTGTCTCTCACTGGTCTGCCCTCATGTGCTCATTCCTATATGCTCCAGCATTATGTTTTACACGGCCCTAGTGTAAGATTCACCACTCAGTGCATAAGCCATCATGTGTGTACATTATCTTTTCCTTCCACTAGACTCTGGCCTCCTTGAAAACACCAGTGCTCCATTTTATTCTATTTTGCCCTTTGGAGACTCATTTAGAGCCTAAAATTTAGAAGGTAAGTAGTTTGAATAACTCTATCAATGAAGGATTAATATATGTTTGCATAATTTTTTAGGATATTTTATAAACAAATGTCTCCTTTAAAATGGATGGAGATTATGTGTCTCTTCGATGGAATGATTTCAGGAAATTGGGGACATTTTCTGTTAACTATTCTTGTTTGGGAATATCAAGAGGCTATATAACCTTATAATTTAAAAAGAGGTTGTCATTAGCAATATACCTTGGAGCTGAGAAAAACAATTATTTAAAGGAAAAAAAAAAGTATATTTATTTGAAGCTTTAAAAGATAAGAACACTCATTAGAACTCCTAACTTAAAATATGAGAATGTCAAAAAAGACTATTTTAGGAAACTACTGTCATGTATGTTTATATTCCTGATAGTAATAGGCACAAAATAAAGATGGGCCATTATCAGTTTCATGAGAAGTATTTTACTGTTCTTTTGCTTCATATATAATTAGAAATATTTCATAGAGAATGTTAAAAATAATACAAACAGGAGTTTGAAAGTGGAGAAATCCAAAAGGATTAATTCGATCTAGAGAATAAAGAACAAAATCTGAGAGTAAAGAAAATAAGAATGAGAATTTTTACATCATGATAATTATATAAAAACCATGGTCAGGGAGATATATATTAGCAGCAACATATGTCAGGAAAACAGAATTCATTGTCAGTAAATCCAATCGATTGCTTTGTAGCTATAAAAATGAGTATATGTCTTCATTAACAAAAGTGGTATATTTCAAATCAAGGAGATGCTCTATCCATCACTTAAATCTGGACCATTGTATTCAGTTCTGGCGACCCTATTTTCATGGCACCATATGGAAAAAGTTTTAAAGGAGAGGGAGTAGGATGATGAAAGTTTACATGGAGATAGTTCCAACGAATGAGGAAATCACATGTGGGGGCATTAGACATTTGCTGTATGGTCCAAGGGAAAACTCTAAGGCCAACTAAGGGAAATTATAGAGACACAGACACTGGCTTGATACATATAATTTTATAACAATCAGATATGGTTTTTGTTTTTGATTTTTTAAAAAGGGAGAGACATAGCGGAGGGGCAGAGGGAGAGAGAGAATCTCAAGCAGTCTCCACGCGCAGAGCAGAGCCCAATGCAGGGCTCCATCTCATCCCCCTGAGATCATGACCTGAGCCAAACTCAAGAGCACTTAACTGACTGAGCTACCCAGGCGCCTCTAACAATCGGATGTGTTTTATTCAGTTTCCAATAACTTGAGCTGTTCAATGAAAAGGAAGAATGACCACTCGGTGGAAGATTTGACACATTTACAATTCAACTTGGGGCTAAGAGGGGAAAAATATATAGATATGGGCATAAAGATACGTAAAATACATGTGCCTCCAAAGGAGAGAGTATCTTTTTACAGATGACTTTTGACCTCTGAAAGCCTTTGTGGATTGGCTGGAAGCTTAAAAGTAAGAATAAGAAAGTAATGAATAGGGGCGCCCGAGTGGCACAGCGGTTAAGCGTCTGCCTTCGGCTCAGGGCGTGATCCTGGCATTATGGGATCGAGGCCCACATCAGGCTCCTCCGCTATGAGCCTGCTTCTTCCTCTCCCACTCCCCCTGCTTGTGTTCCCTCTCTCGCTGGCTGTCTCTATCTCTGTCAAATAAATAAATAAAATCTTTAAAAAAATTAATAAAATAAAAAAGAAAGTAATGAACAGCTCCAGACTGTAAAGTGGAAAGAACTTGGCATTGTTTTAAATGAATTAGTAAGTAAGGACTGAGGTAGAGAAATTATAAAGAGTTAACAAGCCTCTGAGCTGCCATAAAACCAGGAACTCAACAGGATGAAGTCACCACAGTCAAACCTCTGGTGGTTTGTTGGTTAAAAACATCCCTAACAGGAGTGTCTATAAATGATGCTTAGCTTGTAGTGTCCCTAGAATGTACTCACCCCTTTATCTTTCCTCAAGTTAAACCCTATTATCCACACAAAATGACTTGAAGGACATTTTAATATTATTTGTGGAACTCTGGGAAGGAGCTGTGTGTTCTCAAAAGGAGATAAAGATGAGGTTCAGATCCATGCAATTCAGGAGAAAAAAAAAAAAAAAAGACTTGAGGGCCAGAGAGATTGTTCATACACTGGAAGGAACTGTCTGTGGGCAGAGTGCTGTTCCAGGCATTTATAAACCTTGTAGAGAAGACTTTGGGTCTCTCATTGCTTAAAAACTGTGGAAAATGGATTGATTTCAAATAAGCCCAACTTTGACAGGAAACAGCAAACCCCAGCTGACATCCGCTTTATGTATAGTCAATCTGTTCCTGCCTGTTACATCCCTATTGACCACATTAGCTCTAAATGAGCTCTCTCCTTTCTGAACCCAATTCACTTAACATGTATCATGAACTACTTCGGGTGGCACTGCACTGTCCTGGAAACTCATTTAATTAGGACAGTGTGATTTGCACTTGCAAATATATCATGATATAGGTGCTTATATCATGCCTCTAAAAATACTTCTGAACAGCCAAAGGACAAGATGCATCTTATGAAACAGTCTAACTTTTCACAACACCTACCTCATGCTTGTCCACGGAGGCCCTAAACAAATACTTGTTGAGTTGATAAATCTCTATAAACTAGAAACATTGTTTGTGGGAAGATTAGATTAATACCCACAGAGGACCCATACAATCCACCTTCCTAGTTGTCTCATAAGTCACTCCCAATTGTGCCTAAAGGAAAAATTGTTTGAAAACACAAATTTTAAAAGAATTGTGATTGTATTAACATGCAGAATTTTCATGCAGAAAAGCTATATAATTCTGGTGATAATTCTCTCTATTCGAACTTAGAATGTTTATTTGGTAGACATCAGTTCATCATAGCTTGATAACACCTCCCTCCCCAGTATTAATATGAGGATTAAGTTAGATCATACATGTAAGCAGTGAGCATGGTGTCATATTCTCTGGACTCCATATATGTTAACTGTTGTTATTCAATAAGTGTCATTTTTATGATTAAAACATAAATATAACAAGTTCTTGTTTAATTCATACATCAATTTTGAAATATCATAGGGAATATAATCTAGCAATCACTCCAACAGTTAAAAAGAGCTAAAGTTTCAGGAAATAGGTGTTAATTTTATGAAAGCTAGTATCTAAATAAATGGCATGTTGTGACTGTTCATAATGCAGTAGTTAGAAACACAGACTTTAACTCCAAGAGGTCCATATTCGAGTTTTTAATTAGCCAACCTATGCGCTTTACAACTTTGAGAATATTATTTAACGTTTTTCAATTCAGCTTCCACAAATGTGAGTAAAGAGCTCGCCTGTTTCACAGCTTTTTGTGTAAGTTAAATGAGATAGAGCAGGTAAAGCATGTGGCTCATGGCACTTAATGCGCGGTCCAAAAAGAGGAATTGCTGTGATCTAATCACAGTATCAACTAATAATGTTATTTTATAGTAATTTTAAACATCAGATTTTCTTAGTTCACTCTAATAGGAGACTATCACTTAAAAATGTGAAAGATATTAAAGGTAATATTGAATTCAAATCTGATAATTGAAATACCAAGAAACCAGTGTCTCAATATTTACAAAAAAGGTCAGGGTTTAAAGGTTTTCTGCATAGTTTGCTATCTAACCACTAACAACCCTAGTAAAGGAAGAAAGCATTTAAAAGTTTGTTGTATGCTTTCTCCAAAGGTGGTAAAATTAATTAGGGAGATGTGCAGTCTGCTGATTCATTTGATTATATATTACTACCCAAAGTGCAAAATTTCCCTGCTAGGTCTGTTGCCTAAAGGAGTTTTGGTTGATTCATCACCTCTTTCACTCAGAGGGTTGATCATTGTAAATGACTTTATTGACCCGTGGCTTGGTTCAGCATCATATGCTCCAGTGAACCAAGCAACAAACAGCTGCTAAGTGCAGGTGAGAAGTCATCATGGAAAATTCAAGGACTGAATCAGCGTTCTCTCTGCCATCATGCTCCCGGGTTGTCACAGATTTCTAAGTTTCTTGTGTGACAGGCATGATTTTTAAAGGGACTTGCCCTAAAATAATGTAGCTTCCTGTGGATATTCATAACTTTCAGAGAGTTATAGAAACCATCTATTTTCAGAATTTATATTCCAAATTCCTGGAGCCATAGACATAGTTATACTACATTTCTAATGGTTTACTGTCAATGGAAAAATCTCAAGCCAAATATAATTTGATAAAATAGCATATAATATTTAATGTTTGAAATAACATTTTAGGAATTATTTGATGACTTTAAACACTGCAAAAAGAAACCAAATATCCATTAAAAGAAGACTTTAAGGTAATTCAATGGTGGAGAGATCCTAGAGTTAGAGAGATCTCAGCTTCCATCAGCTATCCTTGCACTAAGAGGGCTTAACAGATCCTCCAATTAGAAATAGCCAGATCTTCAGGAGAACTCGCGGATTTAGAGCTGATTTAAAAAAAAAAAAAATCTATCTCCTTCATTAGACTAAGTTTAGGGTAGATTAGAAATTAAATTTTATTGCCAAAGGCACACAACTGATGTTTGTCAAGTAGGTTAATGAATTGAAGAATTCTAAAATTATATTCAATATCAAGAGAATGAGAAAACAAATCACAGCTTGAGAGAAAATATTTATAAAAGACATATCTGATCAGGGAACACTCATCTAAAAATATACAAAGAACTCTTAAAACTCAAGAATAAAAAACAATCTTATTTAAAAATGAGCCAAAGGCTTGAGCAGACATCACACCAAAGAAGGTATACAGATGGCAAATAAGCATATGAAAGATTCCACATGTCATTAAAAAAGTGCAAATTAAAATAACGAGATTAGAAAGGCCAAAATCCAGAGCACTGAAAACACCAAATGCTGGTGAGGATATAGAGCAAAAGCAACTCTCATTTATTACTGGTAAAATGCAGAATGGTACAGCTAGTTTGAAGACCATTTGTAGGTTTCTTACAAAACTAAACTACTCTTACCATATGATCCAGCAATCAAGTTGAAAACGTATATCCACATATAAATCTCACATGGATGGTTATGACAGTTTTATTCATGGCAACCATGAATAACTTCAATACACCTTAAGATATTCTTTAGTAAGTGAATAAATTGTGGTATATCCAGAAAAAAATGGAATTTTAGCACTAAAATAAATGAGCTACCAAGCCATGAAAAGACATGGAGGAATCCTAAATGCATCTTACTAACTGGGAAGAAGCCAATTTGAAAAAGTTACTTACAGTATGATTCCAACTATGTGACATTCCTGAAAAGGCAAAACTAAGGAGACAACAAGAAGATAAGTGGCTGCCAACAGTTGAGGGGAAGAATGGATGAGTAGGGGGAACAAAGATTTAAAAAGAAAAGAAAATGTATGTAGTAAAAGATGATTTCCTTATTCTAAATAATTCCAGGTTTATAATTTTAAAATTATATATATATAAAATATATAATTATATATATGTTTATATGTATATATAACTCATTTACTGATTCTTATCTTGTAATATCTTCATTATTAATTTATTTGTTATCAAAAAGAAGTCCATTTTCTCAAAAATTCAAAACAAAATGACATGCTGCATTTTTTATTTGAAAATATGGAATCTATGATATTATGCTAAGACCTGCACTGAGAGTCTCAAACTGATGCAATGTTTACAATAATATTCAAAGATTTTCTGATAAATTTAGAAAATGTTAATTATAAAATTCACAGGCAGAAGACACAGTCTTATAAAAACTAAAGATCTATAATAGAAAAAAAAAATAGGTGACCTACTTTGAGTACTCACAAATCCTAAGGGTAAAGGAATTTGGTGGGAATTGATTTTTTTACTCATAATAGTTAATATATGTAATAAATTCTTGAAGGGAGAAAGAGAAATTAGTATCAAGAGTGTTAAAATTGCTTGGGAACAAGGAGCTATAGGAATTTATTGTTATACACAAGGGAATACAAGATGGTATTTTTCACTAATACCTAAGGAGTATTCTTAGAATCAAAGCAGGGAGTATTTGAGGAAATGCTTTAGAACTAAGTCTTATATACATCAGTTGTTGAGCAAAATATGAAACAGGATTATTAATTTTTTAATAATATGAAATATATAAAGGCATGTTTACCAAACATTAATTCAAGTCAGAATGTTTATGTAAAAACAGAAAAAATATGAATAGCACCTAATAAAATTAGGTTTATTTCATAGAATAACTGATTTTGTTTAACATTCCTCAATCTTTAATGTGCTTGTAAGTCACTTGGGGATTTTGTGAAAAATGAAGATACTAATTTGGCTGACGTTGGTTTACTTCTATCATTTCTAATAAGCTCCTAATTAATGTCAATTCTACTCTAATCTAGGACAGTCTATCTACAACACATGGAAATTCAAACTCCAAAGTGACAAGGTCTGACTTCACACTGAGTTGATTATTAGTATAGTACTTTTTAGCAGGAGAGCAAAAATGCATGTGACTTTGCAACATTGTGATTTTTTTGTGTGTGATGTTCTTATTTTCCCACTACTGTACAGCTGACAAATAGTGGGTAGGGTAGAGTGGGGAAAAGGATAGTGGTGTCAACAGAAACTGTTTTTTCATGTTAAGTTTGTGCGAGCACAGTTATGAAGGTATCATCTAAACAGAGTCTAAAGTTTAGATGTTCAAATACTCTAGACAAACAACATTTTGTTTGAGGAACATTTTGCAGTAACTTTTCAATCATTAATAGAATAGATATGTTCTTTTACACTTTCTGTATATGCATACACAGGTCTCAAGTGTCTCCTTAATAGTCCTCCATTTAATTATTGACGGGAAGTTCACCTTTTTTAAATAAATGAAATAAAATGAGTAAACTACTTAAACACTAGTGAATATTTTTGTAATTAGTGTTTATTGGGTGTGAAAACCTTTTACTGCTGTAGTTCTGATACCCAATCACAAGCCTAAATTGAACAGCTGGTTGTGACAGATCCAAGGTGTGCTTAGCATGCATAAAATACCAACCGGTATGTTGAGGAATTTCTACTGCTTTAAGCAACTCATTCATTTATATTAGACCTAATATAGTAGTGGTCCCAACAGAGCTCCGTAGATTCCTGTTATTAGCCAAAGCAAAATGGATCTCTGATCAAACTCAGGCTAGAATTTAAAATGAGCAAAGCTAGGAGAGAAGCTTATATCCAATATATGTTTCCCATATTCTGCAATTATAGACAGGACCCAGAAAACACATATTCTTCTATTATTAATGTTTAAGAGAACTATTAAAAACATTTAGACTTATCCACAAACTCCATATTCCTGAGCATAATACATAATACACGTTGGTAATCTGTTTGCCTGTCTACTTCTCCAGAGCCAATAGTCCTTGTGTCCTCATAATAACCCTCCATCCCAGCCATGCCAGACTACAACCACTTTCCTAACCCTCTGGTCATTTAGAATATCCTCCTTCTCCCCACAATTTTTTCATGCATACTTCTCACTGTTTTAGAGACAACTCAAACATCAAGTTCTCTGGGATCCTTTTTCCGATTGAGCAAAGAAAAAAGTAACTGATTTCTTCTTTATTGTCTCCCACATTTCGCACAACATTTTACTTTACTTATTTGTTTACTTATGTATTTATTTGCAAGTATCACATGCTGCTTTACGTTGGCCATTTTGGAGGGGAGAAAATTCTCCCAAACCTTCATTTGGCTCTTCCCCCAATGATATCTTCTGTCTCTCTGTCTGTCTCTCTCTCTCTCTTTTTTTTTGAAAGAGAGAGAGGGAGCATGAGTGGGAGTGAGGAGAGGGAGAGAGAGACTCTTTAAGCAGGCTCCACACTCAGCACAGAGCCCTGTGCGGGGCTCAATCTCAGAACCCTGAGATCATGACCTGAGCCAAAATCAAGAGTTGGATGCTGAACTGACTGAGCCACCCAGGTGTCCTGGTATCTTCTCTTTAAGAGTCGAACATCTAATGCAAGGATTTTGCCATTATCCAATTATTCCGATGTTAAGTATACTTTGAGGAATTAGGGAAAGAACTACAGTGTGAGTTAATAGAACAACTGAGTTCACTGTGATTAAATGTATTTCAAAATTTCCTATATCAGCTGACCATCATAATCTCCCACTTGGTAGGACACATATTTGGATCACAGAAATTACGACTTCAGAGCCAGAGTGTAAGTTTTCAGGGATTTATATTTTCTTCTCCTCCCTGTATGGTCACCCAAGTAAGTGACCCTCGGTTTCTTTGAAGAAAGCATGGAAGAAAACGTACAATGTATACTTTATTGTATACAATACAATATTTATTGTGGCTGGTCCCTACCAATCAAGTGGTTCCGGATATATGAACTGGCCCTTGTTTAGGGAACCATGACTCTCCTTTGTAGAACTTCCTGTCATGTTCCTGATCACAGACATAAAACGTGTTGTTGCTGTGTATATTGAGTAAAATTTTAGTAGTAACAGCATGATCCATTGGCTAATAGCAAAGATCCCCACAAGGTAAAACATACTGATTAGTAATATGTTCCTATAGTTTAATTATAATTTTATCATCTCAGCCTTGGTGTTATCTATTTGGTTTCTATTACTCGGAAACCCTCCATCAGATATACTGATATAGCTCAATGGTGACAAATGAAGAATCAATGGTGACACTTCCCACCCTGATGTTTGATCTGCTGTGGACAGCACTACAAAATGTCTCAGGTGGTACTTGAAATGTCTGGTATCCCTGCCTCCTGTTGATATTTCAATGCTTTCATGAAGATAGTATCCTTTGAGTCCTCTAGGTGGAAGTGAGGGAGAAGAGAATAGGGAGAGCATCTGCACATAATAAATCTACTCCAACATTCTTATCTCTCCAAGTCTTTGCATTCTTCCTTCTCCATTACAGTAAATAAGTTATAGGATTTCAACCTCCTTATATGTAAGTCATTATTGGGTATATATTTTAGTCAACCAACCAACTAAACTCTTAATGCTACTTTTGGATGTGCAATCAAACCTATTGTATTTAGAATCCCTGTTAGGTGCACCCATAATAATAAATTAAGCCCAATCCATTATTACATTTTGTCATCCTTTGTCTAATTCTCTTAGAATACATTACTTCACATACTCCCTGGCTTTTTGCTGGTATCAATTAGCAAAATCTTGCAATTGTTTTGAAGTATGAATTACCTCCTCTTAGGTCAGATTTTGCCTGCAGATTGTTTAGTATTGTGGTCAAGCTCAGGGACATTATCAAACAAATTCACCAGACCCAATACAGGTATCCCACTCCATTTTTGGTTTCAACTCTCCTTGCATCAACTTCAAGTATCAACTATTTATTCAGTCAGTATTAAATCAGCAGAACAGAAATCAGAACAGTTATTTTAACAGAGAGTTGAATATGCATCTAGGAAAACTGAAAATGCAAGAAGAAAATAGTAAAGTAAAAAAGAGCTAGTAAATGATGGAAGCAGCTACCCTTAGGGCTGAGGGAACAGAATTCTTAGGTTTCTTTCAAATAAAGCCTTTTTGAAAAGTGACATGAACAAACCTCTAATTTACACTCTTGGAAGTATCCTCTCTCCCTCTCTCTCTCTCTCTCTCTCTTTTTAAACAAAGGACTTTCAAATGTTTTCTTTTCTCAAGGACAGCTACTGCTTTTTAAGATTTCAAGAACCTAAAAGATGGAGAAGGTGTCCCCTGGTGGCCAGAAAAGGGCACTGCTTGTCCGGTGTAACCACTTGAGGGGCAGGATGTGGCTAGTTCTGTGAGTACTAGAAGCAGCTGGAAACTAGGAGCAAATGTTAGTTGAATCAACTGCTGTTGCTGGTGAGGTGAAGAGCCCCATGAGGTAACGCTGACAACAGCAGCAAACAGAGGAAAGAGAAAGGTCTTTGCCATCCTCCTGCCTTCCAATTCCCTCTAGCACATTCTTGGCTAAAATCAAATGGAAACAAGCTGGAAAAGAAGAAAAAACGCTGTCTAAAGAGCCTCTGCCCCCACATTAGAGGATGGAGGGGCAATTTTGGAAATAAAAAACAAAACAAAACAAAACTCACCAGTGTTTGATTGCTGGCATGGTTCTGTTTCTTGCCTCCCAGATGGGAAACCCCTAATCTATGCTTCATACATCTTTGTAGCCACTTAGATAGTTAGAATAATAGGTCACACCTATTAGCTGCCCAGCAACATTTTTTGAATGATTGAATGAATGATAGTAAGAAGGTATTTTAGGTGTTTTTTGAGTACTGTGGATTCAAAGCATTCAATGTAAATATCAATTGGGCTGTTGTTTTAATGCCTATGATTATGTCAGTCATTCTTCTAAACTTTCTACCTGTATGATGTCATTGAAGCCTTGGATTACCCTAGAAGATAAATACCATTATCTTTCTTATTATGGAGATGAAACTCAGGTTTACAAATGTTAAAAACAAAAATTTCTCTGTGGTTCCAGAGTAAGAGAAACGATATAATGGGTTTAAAAAAAAAAAAAAAAAAGTGTGCTTCAGAGACAAAAAGACCTGGATTTGAAATTCAACTCACCATTCCCTTTCCCTTTATCAAATGAATTTCAAAATTGAGTTTCAGAAATTTATTCTGGAAAACTTCTAGTGTTCTCAGTGATAATTTTGCTGCTATGGGTCATAGTGTTCTGTCCTCAGTAGATATAAGGAACAGTTTATCAAGGAGTATTCTTGGCAATGAATTGAAAAGCTCTCTAGTGCTGGCCAAGAAGTTCTATTGATTTATGACAGAAGCATTTGATAACTAGATGGTGGACGTGATACCCTGGGTACCTCTATCAGCCAACAACCAAACTTTATGAAATAGAATATTAAAAGCACAATAAATTATTAAATGAACATCAAGAAAAGGCATTACAGAATATAAGTCAATTTACAAGGAATAAATATGCCAACACACACAGTAACTCACAAAGGAGTTGGTGGCACAGAAGACAATGACATTTTAAATGCTTTTCCTATCTGTTCTTTTGCAGGAACTCTAAACGTCTTCAGAAACTAGTGGTCTTATTTACTCTTCCTATGCACTTTTATCTGTGCATTGTTTCAAGAAACCTTCCAAATTTTAATTAGCATGTAGGAAAATAGTCCAATCCTTTGGCTCTCATTTCAATATCTTTCAAATTCAAATCAATGCCCCAAAAGGGAACATAGACAAATCTCCACCTTGTACTCTCTGCCTTCAAGTGCTTCCTTTTACCAAATATTATAAATTTTGTTTTCTGAGGCATCTTTAATTATATACATTGCATAATGACCCTCTATATGCATCCGTGGTGCTTTTTCTCTGTAAGAGTTGAACACATAGTAGCTTAACTACCATAATACAAGCACATGCTGTTTGAATGAATAGTCAGGAAAGCAGGAGCAGGACGGCTCAGTGGCATGGATAAAAGTTTTATAGGTATCAATCATCATGTGAGGATTAGAACATAAGACCTTTAGCTAATTGTATTGCCCTCCTTTTAAGTGAAAAGAAAACGGGGCAGGGGAAAGAAAGGAAATTGGAGACATGAAAACATCTTCAGAAATCATTTACATATTTTGTACTAATAAGAACATTTAAAAAATATTCCTTCAACTAATAGGCATTAATAAGTAGCACGGACATTGCACTATGAGGACTGGAAAAGTCACAAAGGATATTCTTTCCATTTCTGAATCATACAGTTCAAATAGAAGGATGTGGTACAAACACAATAAATGTTTAGTTAATAATGCAAGGTCTTAGGTGATTACCAGTAAAGGAATTCCCAAGGATTTGTAGAAAGATTGGTAATGTTTGAATTAACAGAGAGGGCAAGAAAGAGCAATCAAAGCAAGATTATCAGAGGCACAACTTGAGGGCACATTAGGCAAGAGGGAAAATACAGTTTAGCCTGAGCTCAGAGTATTCAGCAATCATATCAGAAACTTTGGTCAAGGCCAGATTATGAAAAATCTCAATCTGCCTGAGGATTTTGGATTCTTATAAGTAAATATGAAGCCAACTATTTCTACTCACAAGTGTATTATGGCTAGAAAGTATAATATGAAATTTAAAATGCTGAACTGTGTTCCTTAATTCAATCATAGGGCTTTAAAAATAAAGTTATTATTGCTATCTGATAATTGACAAATATGGGATTGAATTATTTGATTGTTCTAATTTATTCATTCATTCTACCATAAACTAAATTATGAATAGCAAATATGTGTTACAAGTATGGACTACGTTGCCTTCCCCCCCCCAACACACATACACATCCTGTTCTGCAAAAGGAAAAAAAAAAAAAAAACTGGCAAAGAAAGATGGCCAGTTAATTATGAACATATTTCCTGAAGATCCATGATGTGCCTTAGAATTATTCTCCACACAGCAGAAGTAGTTATTACCAATCAAAAGTATTGTCGAAAACAGGAAGATACACTATTCATCTATTAGAATGACTACAACCTAGAACACTGACAACACCAAATTCTGGCAAGGGTGTGAAGCAAGGGGAACTCTATTTATTGGTGGTGAGAATGCAAAATGATAGAGCTACTTCTGAGCACAGTTTGACAAACTAAACACACTCTTACCATATGAACAAGCAATCACGCTCACTGGTATTTACCCAAATGAATTAAGAACTTATATCCACGTAAAAACCCTGTATGTGGATATTTGTAACAGCTTTATCCACAGTTGCCAAAACTTGGAAGCAATTAAAATGTCCTTCGGTAGATGAATGGATAGATACATGGGTTAATCTATACAATGGACTATTTTTCAGCAATATAAAGAAATGAGCGATCAAGCCCCCAAAAGACATGGAGAAACCACAGGAAAAGCACACTGCAAAGGGAAAGAAGCCAACCTGAAAAGACTGCCTGCTGCAGGACTCCAACAACGTGACATCCTTGTAATGGCAAAGCTGTGGGATCAGTTGAAAGATCAGAGGTTCAGGGGAGGAAGGGAGAGAGAAAAACCTATTCAGGTGGAGCACAGGGAAATTTAGAGCAGTGAAACTGTTCTACATGTAACAATATTGGTGGACAGATGTCCTTATACATTTGTCAGAATCCAAGGAATATACGATACAAAGAGCGAACCCTAACGTAAACTATGGACTTTAGCTAATAA